>NW_027495461.1:0-265703 GCF_021521415.1 Bidens hawaiensis
TGAACAGATTATTTTGTTTGGCATATTAATGGAGTCTAGACGCAGAAGAGATGAAGTCAAGGACTTGAGCAGATCAGAAAAATTGTCCATGTATGAGGGTGAAAATTCCAAATTTGATCAAGATAAACCCAAATCAACCAAGATTCCAATTCTTTTGACTGTAAAGGAGGAACCAATGGAAATTGTTGAGCCATGGGAAGGTGGAAACAAGATCAACACCCTCAAAGGCTTGATGCTTAGTAAAGTAATGGCTGAAGGATTGTTTGACAACCTTGGTAAAAGTCAACTAAAAGACTTATTCTATACTAAAAAAGGTTGAGTGTGATAAGCTTGAGGCTGAACAAAGAAAGTTACTACAAATCCAGTGTGGATCCAGGGGAGAACCTACTTATGATCAACGATCTGTCCCTGCGGTGCAACTGATGAGGAGATTATGGGCATGATTACTACTTTGGCCAAGGATGGAGAAAACTATATGGATCTACCCACGAAGAAAATAATTGAAATGTTTGTTGAAGTCTGGGCATGTAAGTGTCCTTATTCCCAAGAAGAAACATACTTCTAGGCTCTCAACTGTAAGCGTCCCAATACCAACAACTAGAGCTTCTCAACAGAGATAACAATGGCCACCTTCTGAAGTGGACCTACCAAAGAGGCTGTACTTTGATGAGAAAACTGAATCTTTGAAAGTCGTAATGAATAGTGGTGATTTGAAGCATATTGTATTTAAAGATGATCTCATGGATTTCAAGAAGGAGCAATTAGCTGAGATGGCAACTCTGAACCTATACGACTATCACTATATGCAGAGGATTGCAGGAAGACAACAAAAAGAATTATCAAAACATCTCAGAGATCAAGCAAGGAAAGGGTTCCCAGTGTTAAATAAGAAGAGAAAACTGGAACTTTCTGATTTTGAAAAGAAGAAGAGGTATGGGAGGATGCTGGATATAAGGCTCACTAAAGCTTCTTACCATAAGAAGAGAAAGCACCACAACCCTCTTGTCAATTTGAAGGAAAGTCTAAGCATGAAAAAGCAGATGACAAGGCCTAATCACGAAGTCCAAAGGAATCGAAGGATTACTACAATTGCATTTGACGAACATGATGAATCCTTCTTTCTTCAAAACACTAATGGACTAGCCTTGGGTATCATCAAGGAAGATACTGATCTGGAATTTCTGCATGTGGAGAATTTAAAGGATATAATCAGATGGACTTTGGCCTCTCAGCATCCTCACCACAGACAATTATTCTTATTCAAAGAAAGAGCGCAACGGTAAGGTTGGATAGAAGGATGGAAGCCTCAAGCTCAAGAAGATGAGACTATATTTAGCTTAGGCTTACTTTTTAATGTCCTTGGGACATAATTGCAACTTGTAATATTTTTTCTTGTGATATGTAATTTCTTTCTTGAAATTTGATGTGTATTTTGGCTAATTGTATGTAACCTTAGAGGTGTTTTGGTACAGCTGAGGTTGTTCCAATCTAGGGGAGGTTGTTGGGATGAGAAAAGACTTAAGGAAGATTGGAAACTTCTCAACCTCTCTGAAAACGTCTAAGTATGGAAACCGAGCAAGCTCAGGTTTCCCAGCAAGCTTTTACTTTACCTAGCAAGGAATTTTTCTTTCCCATCAAGGTTATCTTCTAGAATTCCTCTTAAGTGATAAACCGGTCAAAGTTCACTTTGTCTAGCAAGGTTGTTCTTCTTAGTCAAGCAAGGTTTGTTTCCTAGCAAACTCTTGACTAAACCAAGCTAAAACCAAGTCTTTTGGTAAATCTAACAAGGTTTACTCTTAATAAACAGTGGTCCCAACAAGCTTGAAGGAAGTTGATCAAGAAATCACTTAAGGACTTCTTCCGAGCAAGGTTCAACTCAGAGCAAGCTACTGTGTTACCAACACACTTGGTTTTGCTTAATAAGTTAAATTAACAAAAGGTTGAAAGGATCTCTGAAGAACAAGGTTGCTCGTAGGACTATTATCGGGCAAAGTTTGATATGGTCAAGAGGATTAAAGTCTGCTAGGTGAATATTTTCTAAGGAAAATATTCTAAGTGAAGTTTACCCAGAGAATTGTTCCCCATCACACTTATGGTTACACGGTCTGCTCGATAAAGACAAATGCTGCAAAGCTTGCCCGAAGACCTGTTTTACATTTAGCATTTATTGTAATACGTTTGATTATCTACCAATAATTAGGGTTCTAAAAGTGGAATGTCAGATGTCAGAGCTAGGCCAATAAAAGGAATATTTTAGGGCACTCCTATGACACACCTGACACCTGCGATAGAATAGGGATTTTCACGGCACACCCAATCCTGTACAGAAATCTTCTAAAGATCCTGACATTCCACCTTTATACCCTAATTGATTTTCATTTGTTTCTTTCGTAATATTAAATGGAAATCTTTTTAGTTATTGTGTGTGTTTGTTACTTTAGTGTTCAGTGTGCAACAATTAGAGTGTTAGTGATTATGCCATTAATACTCTAGTGTTCTTTACAAAATAGTAGTGTTGTTAACCTTCTTGTCGACACTTCGCTGTGGGTTACGACTATGATTTAGTGAGTTATCGTAAGAGAGAGTGGGACCAACACTCCTCCGTGCTCGGAAAAAGGCACACATGTTATGCTTCTTCCGAACAGATACGTCGTATCTGCACAAACACAAACAAGGACACATACAAAGAAACACTTAGTCAATAAAGTTCATAGCTTTAACATATATTGAGTTATATCTGAAGAAAAAATGAAAGATAGTCTTTAAGAACCTGTTCTTCAACAAATTAATATCCTACACAGAAAACAGAGATGTCAGTAAACATGAAATTGAAGCCCTAAACCCATACAATGAGTGTCGGAAATCATTCAATTGAAGCTTACCGAGTAGGATTAATTTGGATGACCAATTAAGGTTAAAAATTTTTACCAAACGATTGAGATTCTGGGTAGCGAGCAAGTTGGCAATATGCAAGTAAGAAAGAGGGGAAAAGCTAAAAGAAAAACTTTCTAAGTCCCCCTTATATAGTGTATGCTTTGCACATTTGAAAGTGGGTTTTAAATGAATTTTGTCGTTTAGCATATGAATACAGCCAAAAACCCAATTTTAAATTTACCAGCATAAAACTTGTTCGATAAAGTGTATTTCCAAAGCTTGCTCGTCCAAGAGTTTGCTCAAGTATTTTAAAGTAATTTAAAATAAACTAAGTAGATAAAATGAAGGAAGCTTACTCGAATATACTAGATTGCTCGAGAACTAAATCACAAGTTAAATAATCAAGTATAATTTATCAAATAGGCAACCTTAATCAAGATCATTAATGATCCAAAAATAATAACTTGCGAATATTTCTAATTGTCAACCTTATTCGAATACCTTATTATTGGTAACCTTACTCAATTATACATAGAAAAGAAAAAAAAGTTAACTAAGTTTTAGAAATACACAAGCAGGTATACTTCCAAATGTGAAGTTTACTCATCAATACCTTAAAAGCGCAAAGTGTTCTTGAAGAAACTTAATGTATTTGATATATAAGCTTTGTCAGAGCATACAGTGTACTCGAAAAGTAAAGTTTGCTTGAAGGACTTCTGAAATTATACAAGTATGCATGGAGAACACTTTGATATTAAAATAATAAACAAGTGCGCTCTAAGCATAAAGTTTGCTCTATAAACAAAGTTTACTCGAAAACACTTGCAATTTCAGAAAGTATCATGTAACACAATCCAAACCTATGATCTATGATAGACCAATACAAATTTCAATTAAAACACCCAAGTTTACTTGAAACAAGTATTTAAAGTATATTCATACATGTGTCGCATATTCTTCAAGTGTGCTTGATTAAGATAACCTTCTAAACAACCATGTTCACTCGAAAGTATCTACTCGATAATACATGAATAATTCTTTTCAAATTAAATAATCATCAAGTTTGCTTAAATGAGTTAAACTTCAAATAAAAAATACCTAAGTTCGCTTGAAAGTTTAAAAACATCATAGTTTACTCGAAATATCATATGCAGACATATTCAAGGTTAAAATGTAACTCTTTTTTTCTTAAACTTTATATCAAACATTTGTCTCATTAAAGTTCAAAGTTTAAGAGAAAAGGGTGCATAATGAGATCAAATTTCAACTATATCCTTCCAAATCTTTTTCACTTTTATGAAAAGATCTCAACATGGGATCATATTGATAAAGTCACCTTTCGATACTTCATTCTCAGCATTATCATAACAGATCAGGATGGTTAACAGCAGGTCAGACATAGCATGAATATCATTACTTCAGTGATATGCTTAAGGTTCAGTTAAGTGCATAATGCAAAAATGGATAATACCTATTGTACTATGATGTCCCATATCTCTTTTTAAAGCTTAGTTGGCTTTCTCAGATCACCCCAATTTGACTTCAACCCCCTGATATTTGGTCAAAATATTTTTCATGACAGAACACAAACTTTTCTTATTGAATTTTTCTTTACAAAACTTTTCAAATAGTTGACATTGAATGTTGGACTTACATGTCACGCAATACGGACTTACTGGCCATCCATTCAAGGTGTTTAGGACTTACAATGACGCCCCACCTTTCTAGTTCTAGTTTTAACCCTCATGTTTGATTTTATTTCAAAATTTGTGAACAAATTCAACTTTTGGTTGACTATAAAAATTTCGTTGACATTTGTTCTTTGTCATATCTATAAGATATTTCATTTTGAGTGACCAAATACCAACAGGCTCGTGTATGACCTGATAATCACTTTTCTGCCTATCATTCAGAAAGATTTATCTTGAAACATGCATATTCAACAATGTATCTTCACATTAAGCTTAGTATATTCATTATGTTTATATCACCTCAGTTTTTATACATCATGGAAAACAACCATACTGACTGCACTAATAATCAATCTACAATCATTTCCCAAAAGGTTGGATCAATTTTTATTGAAAACCTTTTAAGCTATTTTAAAGCTCTGAACTGAATAATTTTATCATATCTCAGCACCATCAACTTGTTCTGTTTGTGAAATATGTTTTGTAAAACCTCTTTTAAAAAATATTCATTTGAGCATACAAATTTAACACAGAATCATAATTTTGACACAAGCAAAGAGTAGGATATTCAAGAATAGTTAGGACATGAGTGAAATGAATTAACACAAGCATATATAACATAATGTTCAACTAAGACTAATTATGCAACTTCTAACCTGTCTAAACACATCATCATATCAGATTATCCAACATATTCAAAAATATCATATAAGCATACAGGTTTGTCATTTCAAGTCATATGAAGACACACTTATCAAGATATTATCAGCAGTTACTGAAATCAAACCTAAACATCATAAACACTTTAGTCACACATATTGTCATTCAAAGCACATATCAGTTAAGCATAAACATAGAGTCACTCCTAGCATGGCAAAAATGTTGCTTCGTCTGAATGGGAGAAAGCCTCTTTTAATGCCTTGGAAAAGGAGGATTTAAAATACCTCTTCTATACCCAAAAGGCTGAATGGGAGAAAGCTCTAAAGGAATGTGAGAACCCCAGATACTATGCAGATGGAAGGTTTGTACCTGCTGGATTGGCAAACACTCCTAGCATGGCAAAAATGTTGCTTCGTCTGAAAGAACAAGGAGAAAATATTGTTTAAGTTGCCAACCTTCCAACAGAAATGGTGGAGGCCATCTACATTAGAGTTTTCAACTTATGGCCTGGAAAACCAAAGAAGTCTATTCCTTTTAGGCCTCCAATCTCAAGAAGATATCCAATAGGAGGAAGAGGTGAATCAAGTAGTTCTGCACAACAATGAACAACAAGACCACAGTCAAATATGGATCTTCCAAGAGAACTTTACTATGATTCTGTATTTGAATGCTTGAGAGTGATTATGGAAAGCAGAAAGCTAAGAGAGATAGTTGTGAGAAGTGACTTTTATGATTATACTCAAGAACTACTAGAAAGAATGGCCACACTTGACATGTATGATTATAGAGACAGAAACAAGATGGCAGGTAGGCAAATGAATGATCTCTCAAAGTTTTTGAAGAAAGAAGCTGACCAGGGATTTCGGTTCTTAAAAGAAAAGAGAAGTTGGAGAATGATTCAACTTCACAGATCGAAAAGGTCAGAGAAGTTGATGAAAATGGACCAAGCTGAACTGTACTACCAAATGAATGTCAGAGACAGGAATCCAGTGTCAAACCTGAATGCATGCTTAATCCTTGGAAGAAGAATGACACGCCCCAACTATACAGTACAAAGAAATGGCATCATTACTGAAGTTGAATACAAAGAAAATGCTGACCATTATTTGCTAAGAAAGTCTGATGGAAAAATACCGAGGATTATCAAAAAGGATGAAAACTTGAATTTCTTACATGATGAAGATCTAATGGATATAAGGGACTTGGTTATACCATAAGGTCACACTCAAAACCGAGCCCTTAATATTTTTAAAATGAGAGCTGCATCAGTACTAACAAACAGAAAGCAAGCCGCATACAATGAATGGAAGAGACAAAATTCCTAGATTAGGCTTTAATATGCAATGTCTTCGGACAACCTTTTGAATATGTAATTTGTTCATGTTAATTGATTATGTAATTTTGATTTTGTTTTGATGTGTATTTTGACTAAGTGTAAGTACCATAGAAATGTTTTGGGTCAGCTGAGGTGTTCCAATCTAGGGGGAAATTGTTGAGTCAAGAAATTGACCTAAGGGGGAGATTGTTAAGTATGGATCCGGGCACACCTTAGACCTCCGAGCAAGCTTTTACTTAGCCGGGCACAATATTTTGTCTATCGGGCACGGTTATCTTCTTGAAGTCTTCTTTAGTGAACAACCGGGCAGGGTTTGCAAATTAGTGTATTACCGGGCAAGGTTCCCTAGTTTATGCAAGTCTGGGCATGGGCAAGGTCCAAGTAGGCTTGATGATTTAATGATATTTCTCAAGTATGATCGGGCAAGGTTCAACACAAGAAAGGAACAGTGCTACCAAGCACACTTTGCTAATAAGCTATTCTCTAGAAAAGGGTCGAAGGGACCATTGAAGAGCAAGGTTGCTCGTAAGGGTTTGTCGGGCAAAGTCTGACAAGGTCAAGAAGATTGAAGTCTACCCGGTGAGTATTTTACTTGGTAAAATACTCTTAAAGTAAAGTCTATCCGGAAACTGATTCCAAGCACACTTCTATATTACCAAGTCCTAAAGGATGGCAGAGCATACTCGGAAAGACAAGATTGATGCAAAGCCTACCCGGAAGACTTGTTTAAACTTAGGATTATTTCTGAATATGTAACTTGAATATGTCTTATCATTTAGGGTTTCTAGAGGAAATGACAGCTGTCATAGGGTGGCAGGCCTATAAATAGAATGTTTTAGGGCACGCCGTCTAAGGCAGACAGACACATTAATTAAGAAAGAATATTGTGTGTGACGGTTGTCTTAATATAGTACGGATAAAACCTTCCTTCAAGAAACCCTAAATCGATTATCCACTTTGTATGATTTATATTATATAAATGGAAATCTTTTGAGTGAATCTTGTTTATGTTGGTTACCTTTGAATACTGATTAAGCAACCATATGTTTGTTATTGATTCCGCCTTTAACTCCTTTGTCGGCACATTTATTTGTGTGAGTTATGACATGATTTGAGTAAGATCCAGCTGAAATCGGGGACCTGACATAGTGGTTGTTCCAGGCACATGACAGGAGACATTTCCCAACTTCATGACATTCAAACATTCAATGGTGGGTACGTGTCCTTTGCGGGAGGAGAGAAGGGGAAGATTACTCAGATGGGTACTGTAAGTAACGGTGTTCTAAAATTCGAGAATGTTAATTTTGTTCCATAATCGAAGCACAGTTGGTTGAGCGTTTCTCAAATATGTGATAAAGACTTTTCAGCCCACTTTACTAAAAAAAGTGCTTGATTTTGAAACCTGGTATAATTAAACCAAAAGACTGGATTCTTGTTTGATCACAATGAAACTGCAGATTTGATCAAGAAGTTCATGGTGCTCATGGAGAACCAATTGAATTTGAAGCTGAAGGGGATACGTTGTGATAATGGCACATAATTCAAGAATGTGTCTTTAAATCATTTCTGCTCAGAAAAGGGGGTGATGCGTCAATATATCTCAGTGCAGACAACACAACAAAATGGTGTGGCTGAAATGAGAAACAAAACTCTTATCAAAGCAGCAAGGACTATGTCGTGTGATTCCAAGCTGCCATTGTTCTTCTGGGCAGAAGCTGTTAATGCGGCATGTTATGTTCAGAATCGGGTGATAATCAACAATAAGTCAACCAAGCAGATTTAAAGTCCTATGAAATTCGTTGGTTGGAAGAAAACGAGACTGATGACCGTGTAGATCCAGACTGGTTATTTGACTACAACGAACTATTCAAACCGCTCAATGTGCTTCCTGTCACCAACTCAAACATCTCAGGTGAGACCTCCGTAGACACTGTGAAAGAAGATCAAAATGTCGTGTCTCATATATCTCTAGTTATGGATGATGATTTGACAGAACAAATCGATGTCACTCCATCCATGCCTGTAAATCAACCAGAACCCATCACAACTTCATCATCTTCTCCAACTCCATCAGAAAATGCTTCATCAGTTGCCAGGGAGAGTCCTATTCGTCAGATTTTAGGGAGCACACTCTTTCCTGATGTTATTCAAAATGAATATGTCGCCGGTACCATGTACTCACACAATACTCTACCTATGATGTTTCCGATCACTCAATTCCATCGAGGATTCAAAAAAATCATCCAATTGAGAATGTCATCGGTCCTCTAGAAATGAGTGTGTCCACCAGAAGTCAGACGAGACACATCAACAACTGTCTGTTTTCCTGCTTCATTTCTCAAATTGAGCCAAATACGGTATAAATGGCACTTCAAGAACCAAGTTTGGTTGACGCTATGCATGAAGATTTGACTCAGTTTGATAAGTTGAAGGTGTGGAGATTGGTTGAGTTGCCGGAAGGAAAGAAATCTCCTGACACGTGATGGGTATGTTGAAACAAACAAGATGACACGGGGAGGGGGGGTCATTGTTAGAAACAAGGAACGGTTGGTAGTTTATGGTTTTCGTCAAGTTGAGGGATTTTACTACACTGAAGTCTATGCTCCAGTAGCAAGACTTGAGGCCATCCGAATCGTTCTGGCCTACGCGTCATTCATGGGGTTCAAAGTATATCAGATATATGTCAAGACCGCATTTCTGTATGGGGAAGTCAAAGAAGAGATTTATGTGGATCAACCAACGGTTTTTGTTGATTCCAAGAAACCAAAGCAAGTTTACAAGCTAGACAAGGCATTATATGGGTTACACCAAGCTCCTCGGGTGTGGTATGCTACGTTGACCTCACATCTTCTAGATCATGGCTACAAGCGAGGAACCATTGATCAAACCTTGTTCCGGAAAACTGTCGGATAGGATTTGATTCTAGTCCAGATCTATATAGATGACATTATTTTTGGATCCACCAGTGCCAATTTGTGTGCAGAGTTTGAGGAAGTAATGAAGAAGAGATTTGAGATGAGTTCGCTGGGTGGAATGACAGCATTTCTGGGGGTTACAGGTTCGCCAAAGTTCGGCAGTAATTTTACTGCATCAAGGGAAGTATGTTGAGGATATGCTCGCAAAATTCAAGTTTCTGGGTTCCAAGAGTGCTAACACTCCCATGGCGGAAAGGCCTTTACTATCATCTGATCCGGAAGGAAGTCCCGTAGATCAAACGTACTATCGATCGATGATCGGATCTCTGATGTACCTCACTGCCAGTCGTCCTAACATAATGTTTGCAGGCTGCCAGTGTGTTCGTTACCAGGCTGTTAAACGTATTTTGATGTTAGGTCTTTGGTATCCCAAAAATCAGAATTTGCTCTGTATGCTTTTGTTGATAGCAATTATGGTGGAGATGGCATTGACATGAAATCTACATCTGTCGGATGTCAGTTCTTAGGAGATCGGCTAATTTATTGCCTTTTTTTTTACCGAGAACCCTTGAATTTGGTTGACTTTGACCGAGAACTACAAGAACTAATAAGTTTTACCAAAAACAATCTGACCGAGATGACCAAGAACACCCCAGTTGACCGAGAACACCCTTTTTGACCGAGAACTCAAATAATTTGGCCGAGAACGTCTCCTTTTGACCGAAAACTCAAGATTTTGACCGAGAACTTGAGATTTTTGACCGAAAACTCTTGGTCAATGGCCGAGAATAGTTAATTTCTGTAGAGATCTGGAAAGTTTCGTCAAGATTTAGTATCAACTAAATCCCGTAAATTAACGGATTCATATTTTTGATTCCAAATTAACCTAATCTCTACCAAAGTTAGTCTTTTCATCCTCTCCGATCAAGAACTCACCGGAAAAACGCTTACTCCTCCTCACAAATCAACATCTTGAATCTGTTGATATCAAACCGAGCCTTGAAAGGTTCAAAAGGCTCTGATACCAATTGTAAGTCCCGAAACCGGATCTATGCAATATGATATCAACACAAACACGATGTTAGTGTGGAATCCTAACATCTTGGTGATTCAAGAACGAGAACAAAAGAACAATATAAATTTGATGAACACAATAATACTCCAAATGCACAAGATTATATTAACAAATCGTCTGTACATGAGTTTGCTCTCTTGATGATGGCTACTACTGATTAACAATGTCTATCGATGTGAACAACCAACAATAAACCCTATATATGTTATCTATATATAGGGAAACCAAAACAACCTAGCCCAACATAACCATAATGCAATTCTTCAACTCGTCTTTGTTTAGTCTTGATCATGTCATGGCCTTTTGATATGCGTCAGTCTAACCAAATTATGACCCAACATTCTCAGCAGTTCATACATGACTTCCAGCAGACCTTTCAGGTTGTAGGTTTTTCACTTCTGCAGCTATAGCTTGAGCAATGGTGGCTTGAACAGCAGGGTCGTGTTGATACCCTTCATTCTAGCTTGGCCCTCGCAGAGTCTCACTTGGTCCTTCAGCAGAGTTAACAAATGGTTCTTCAAAAGGTTCTCGGACAATGCGTAGCCTACCACAACGTCTCGTACGACCTCCTTGTTCAGCAACCTTCCTATCTCCATCCATTCGTATTCTATAAGGAAACACAAACATCATCACTCAAGGAACTATTTAGTACAAGGATAGTAAGGCTAACAGGTATTAACTGTAGCCAGCTGTGGTTAGCTGATCACATTACTTTCTGTGTCCTATATACTTCCCCTTATGAGTTTATTTGTGCTAAGTTATACTTTTAAACAGTTAATCAATCAGACAATCAATTAATCCTATCCTTAACGTTCACATATCATTTCCTTAGCAATTAAGCTAACATCAATACACATTATTTAACCGTACACTTTACCTTTACTTAGCTTGCTTGAGTGACACATGGCTATCTTTAACTGGCATCTTCTTCCTTTCTAACTTAAATCCCATTCTCTGTTCGAGTCTAAGCATATAGGATGCTTAATTCTCTTGAACTTTGCTCTGATACCAACTTGTAAGACCTCGTTGAAGGTGCCCTACATTGGACGTTGGATTTACTCACAATCACAGTTCTAAATATCAGGGTGAATTAAAACTTTCGTGGAATAATATTAAAGTCAATCGTTCATTACATAAGTCACCATTTAAAATGATATAAAACATGTCTTTTTGATTCAAACATAAACAACTGAGTCTTTGGATGCCAGCCTCTTTATTCAACTTGCCATGTGTCCCTCTTCAAGCCAGTTGTTTCATCCTACTCAACTGTGTGTATACTAAGAGTCAGCTATGCTGAATGAGTTCTAGTTAATCATATAATATATTCATAATTACATACTTTCGTTCATACTTTATACTTTCTTACATTCATTCATTATACACTTTTACATTCATACTTTCTTTCTTTCATTTTCATACCTTACCTTTTAAAGAGCATTATGCCCTACTTTCCTCGAGTATTATTAGGGCCCGGTACCCTTTTGCCTCGAATATCATTAGGGTTCGGTTCCCTCTTTCCTCGAGTATTATTAGGGCCCGGTTTCCTCTTGCCTCGAATATTATTAGGGTTCAGTTCCCTCTTGCCTCAAGTATTATTAGGGTCCGGTTCCCTCTTTCCTCAAGTATTATTAGGGCCCGGTTCCCTTTAGTTACCATACAACCATACAACCGTCCATTACCTTTCTTTGTCATTATTATTATAACATTCATACATACTTATCCTACATGCAATATTCATACATACTTTCTTTTACATACTCATTTCATACTTACCACACATTTACTTCCTTAACAATAAGTGAAATATTCAAAGATCGTTCACGTACTGTCAAGCATTCATTCGTAATATAAACATAACTATCACATTCATCGTTAATACATACAATTACCATTTAAGGTAAGTGTATTAATATTCACATTGACTATGCACACAACCCCGAAAACATAACAAGAAAATGGGGCTAGAAACTCACCTGGATTCTATTACGTTCTCTGTTCACGGTTATTCCTTTCTTTCACTAAGCTCTACTAACTGTATATTAATTTTGTGTATTAATACTTTCCCTAATCACATTATTCATATTTCAGCCCAAAATGGCTAAGTCGGGTCTATTCTAATGGCCTTATAAGGTATTGTATTCCTGAGCATGGACTTGTATTAGAATAGAATTTACTTAGAATACAATTTTACCCTCAAATACTTATGTATTCAAATACTTTGTATTCGAAACTTTCAATGTATTCTAATGTGCCCATTGTATTCAAATATTTCAATATATTCCAATATGTCCATTGTATTAGAATCTTTCAATGTATTTTAATGTGTCCATTGTATTTAAATCTTTCAATGTATTCTAATATGTACATTCTATTCAAATCTTTTAATGCATTCTAATGTGTTCATTGTATTTAAATTTTTCAATGTATTCTAATATGTCCATTGTATTCAAATCTTTCAATGTATTCTAATGTGTTCATTGTATTCGAATCTTTCAAAGTATTCAAATATGTCCATTGTATTAGAATCTTTTAATGTATTCTAATGTGTTCATTGTATTCGAATCTTTCAATGTTTAATACTATGTACATAGTATTCGAATCTTTCAATGTATTCTAATGTCTTCATTGTATTCGAATCTTTCAATGTATTAAAATATGTCCATTGTATTTGAATCTTTAAGTGTATTCTAACATGCCCATTGCATTCAAAATTCTCAATGTATTCTAACATGCCCTTTGCATTCGAAATTCTCAATGTATTCTAACATGCCCATTGCATTCGAAATTCTCAATGTATTCTAACATGCCCATTGTATTCGAAATTCACAATGTATTCTAACATGTCCGTTGTATTCGAATTACTCAATGTATTCTAACATGCCCATTGTATTTGAAATTCTCAATGTTTTTTAACATGTCCATTGTATTCTAATTACTCAATGTATTCTAACATGCCCATTGTATTCGAATGAAAACATTGTATTCGAACGGGCTATATTTGCTTGGTTCTTTATTTACGTTATACATACATATTTTGTCATCTAAAGCACTATTATGGTTCGATATCAACCCATAAACGTTTTGCTTACCATTTTCGGCTAAGACCTAGCCCGTTCACCCATAAATCTTGAACCTTTATGAGTTAAAACGTTCAAAGGCTAGATCTAGGGTTTTCTTCATGAACCGTATCTTTCCATGAGTCCATTAAGTCCATTTTAAACCTCAAGTTTGTAACTTTATGGTTTATCTAGACCTGATCTATTCTAGGGCTAAGTTTGAGGGCAAACCGTTCATAAAAACATAACCTTTATGTGTAAAGAACATACCATTATGCGTTTTAGGGCTACGGTTAGCCTTGATATTCAACAAGGATCTGGTATCTTGCTTGTATACCCAATATCTATCAATATCTATCTCGGTTTTGGTCTTGGATCTTCTCTTTTACTTGCGGTTGTGAATAGGGGTGGTTGTGTGTGTGTTTTTAGTGTGTAGGGAGGCTTGAGATGAGAATGAAGGATTTAGGGTTTTAGAGAGGTTTAAGGGAGTATTTATACTCTCTTAAGCTCATTGACCTAAGACCCGTATCATATTCCATCTTTCCCCACCCAAGTCCATAATCCTTATTATATTTAATCTTAATTAAATATTAACACACATTTAACAAGCATAAATTCCTTCATTTATTATTATAAAATTTAGGATGTTACACTAATCGAATTCAAATCTCTTTAAACCGAATTCGAATATTAATAATCGAATTCGAATCAAATCATCTTTTGAATATTTCGAATTCGAATCAAATTCTTAACATCCCTATTTGAAATCTTACAATGTTACCATAATTCATATGTTTTATTTGGTTTGTTTTCTACCAAACATAACTACTTTATTCCTTTTAAAACTTCTTAACTTTAACATTCACAATATTTTCAATTATTTTCACATAAATTTAATAGTAGTTGAAATTTTTTTAGTTAAATCTATATAACTTTAGAGTTTTATTTTCGAGAAAAACTTACTCATTCAACATTTTGTTAATCTATTTTTCGGAAATGATTTTGTGTAAGAATAAATATTAATATTTATATTTTATTTATATATGGCAGTTATATTTTTTTATAAAATATTCTATCAAAATATTAATTATACCTTATCATATATTAGTTTGGTAATTGTTGATGGGTCATATTATCTTTAATTAACTAATAAAGGTTTTCCTCTAGGTTTATATAAGAGAGATAAAAATTAACATCATAACCTAATCAAAATACACATACAATTTTGTTTGCTTCCTCTCTCTCAAACCGGCTTCCTCTCAAGAACCCTAACCTCATCCTTAACTATACATCCTAAAGGGGAAATCGATCAAGATGAAAAACATGTCGACTACATCATACTCGGTTGCGGTATGATGTACTAGTTCATTCGTTATATGGTCAAGATGACAAACATGTATGATTGTTAGTGCATTGTTTTGTCGTCGTCTGTGTTTATCAATGTAACTTATCTTTATTAATGTATATGGGCATTTTGGTAATTTACCAGTTCATTCGTTATATGGTCATTAAACAAGTATGTTTAACGAATGAGCCCATACGTTATGATTATTGGCCATTCGTTAAGGTTGTTTAACAAATGAGTTATCCATTAATTTTTATACCATTCGTTAAAGTTGTTTAACGAATGAGGTTTAGTGATGAATCATTCACTATACTTTAAGTTAAGTTAGGGAATGAAGGCAAATAGATCCCATTCGTTATGTAATGTATAACGAATGGGTATCATCTTCAATATATAGATTCTTCTTGTTGCTTAGTTTATCAATAATGTGAATTATGTTATCAAGTGTTGTTACTCTGCCCAATTACTCTCTCAACACACACACAATTCTCCTAACGTATGCAATCACCTCTAATATATCAATGAACTAAATCCGTAAAGTACGAATCGAAATTGTTACGTCCGTAATAGGTTCCTCAAGTTGTATCATTTGTGCATTCTTGCAAGATGATTTCGTGGGACGAAATATATTTGGGGACGATATTTTTTTCTTACATTGCTCACGTATAAACTATGCTATCTATGCTTATGTCCTAGTGCATTTTAGCATTATCTGTCCGTTTTGGGATAGTGCTAGATATGTTGATGCTGAGAAGCACATTTTGGTAATAGATGTTGTTGTGATAAAAAAGGACCTTCAATTTGTTGATATTATTGATCATCCTTGTGAGTTCTATAAGACGTTGATCATAGGTTTATTTCAACAGTTACACAACATGGGTTACCCAACATGTGTAAACAATACAAGTACTTGCTTTATTATCCAATGCCTTGGTGGACGAAAAGGAGGATTCGTTGAATGCAGAATTATGTCGCTCTTATTTTGAACAAGTCATTCAACTTCTCAGAGTTAATCTTCTATCATTTAAAGGAGAACTGGTTGGTTCGTCATCGCAAGAACAAATTCTTGATGTATCCTCGATTCTTGCAGTTGAATATTAATGTTCTGGTTCCTGATTTGGTACCTCATCCAACATTGTTGAATGATGTGATAGTTTTAGATCGCATGACGAATGATAAAATGAAAAGAATAAAGGTGTAACGGAACCAATCTCCTAAGGACAGTCCAAAATTCAAAAGATTGATAGGTCATTTGGCGAGACCTTTCTATGTATGTCCAGCTAATGATCGTTGGATTCACGACGACTCTTAGTCAGAACATGAAGGTTGAGCAGGTGGGAACGATGATGGGAATGATGGTGGAGATGGAGGTCCTAGTGGTAATGTTGGTAAAAATTTTGCTGAGGCAGCTAGTTATGAGGTTGCTCAAAGTAAACAAAAGGGTAAAGCTGTTGGATTTTAACAAGATTATCAAAGTTATATAAACCCATTTATATGAAAAACGTAGCGGATAAATTAGTTTTAAATCTTGTAATTTAGATTAATATAAAACCAATTTTATATGTAAAATCAAGGCCTCGGATCCATATATGAACTTACATGCAAACAAAAAGCAACAACCATAGGGGTTTATGTAATAAAACTTTTCAAGATGCAAGGAAGATGGAGAAAATGATGGTTTGAACCTCAAGCTTCAATGGAGAAGAGCCTTCAATGGAGAAGAGCCTCAAGCTTGTATAATCTCAAGCCACAAAAACACACCTTGTCTTGCTAGGATTTGATAACACTTTGCACACAAAACCTTTCTTGTGTTTCTCTTTCCTTGGACCGATTTTGGAAGATAAGAGAGAGAGGAGAGAGAGAAGACAATATTTCCTGCAAAGTTAGTGGTCTAACTTGTTTTGTGTCCCAAGGAAAATATAAAAGAGAAAATTTATTCTAAAAACAAAGGGTGGGAACTCCCCCCCCCCCAAAAAAAAAAATGGTTGGTCCCACAAGAAAATATATTTTCTCTTTCTTTCTTGGCAACAGACTGATACTCCATGTACTAGTCTCATGACTAATACTCCATGTACTAGTCACAGGTCTATTGAAACTTTAAAGCATTTAACACTTTTAACATGCAAAAAGTTTAATGCAATATATCACAACCATTATCATATAAATATATATATATATATATATATATATATATATATTATTTAACCAACTTAAATAATATCATAAGATAATCTCTCTAAATAAATTATCCTTATAATTTATCGATTCCTCATGTGCAAATATTTAGAAACCCAGTTTCTAAATATCATAAGGATAATATTTATTTGTTAGATCATTACTACAATAAATACTATGGTGTTTGTCTAGCTTGTTATTGGGTATGACCCGACTTGGATCTTAACGTACTAGCCACATCAATTATAGTATGTGCCTTGGGCAGACCGATTCCAACAATCTCCCACTTGCACAAGATACACAGAAGATTGATGCAAATACCAAATACCGCCTAACAACGGTTTACTACCCCTAATACGTATGACGAAGTGCCATTCAATTACATCATCCCCTACAAGTAGCTTACATGAAATGATTTAGGTGAATCTATCATTTATCCTTTTGACATAAATGTCATGTCAAATCCAAAGACATAGGGTGATCATTCTTTGTTGATTGAACTTATCAGGCCTTAGACATCTTACTCTCAACGAATAAGAAGGACAAATCCCCTATTGACTGGGCACAATCAGCCCGTACCATACCTAAAGTTAGCCTTATGTACCGTCATGTTTCAGAGCAGCGAAGAAC
The DNA here is from genome assembly GCF_021521415.1 of Bidens hawaiensis. Taxonomy (NCBI): domain Eukaryota; kingdom Viridiplantae; phylum Streptophyta; class Magnoliopsida; order Asterales; family Asteraceae; genus Bidens; species Bidens hawaiensis. Next base: position 17,758 of record NW_027495461.1, read on the forward strand.
TAAGTCAAAGCATAATATTTGGTGAATCAAGACCCAATATGTATCTCAGGTCATAGGATACTATGATATTCGCCTTTACTCAAATTTACTTATGATCACCAATCACAAGGATTCCAAGTAGTAAAATTTGAGGGCGGGTCAGTCCAATATTTTAATCCCATAAATATCTATGAACCTTGGCAGCAAACCCTTGCTCTATATTCATACATTATGAATATCCACCAATTCAAGTTCATAATAGTCTTACCTTTATATTTGTTCCAACAAATATGAACGACTACGGACATTTGGAACAATTAACTTATTCACGGATTTAAACATGCTAAAATGGAACATAACTCAAAAGTTATAATCATAACCATAATCATATGAATGAGTCAAAATAACAATTGTCCCGATATACAAATACAAAATAGATCAAATCCAATCACTAGAATATCAAAGTCCTAAGGAGCAAGTATGACCCTCATGCTTCGGCCTTTCAGGGAGCTTCGTGAGTGCATCCGCAATGTTTTTATCAGTGTGAATTTTGCGACTACATATCTTTCCTTTTTCAACTTCATCCCTTATGTAGTTGAATCTCCGCTGAATGTGCCATGTCTTTTGATGTGCACGGGGTTCATTGATTTGAGCAATCGCACTTTTGTTGTAACAAAAGATCTCTAGAGGGTCCCGAATGGTATGGACCCCCCTAGATCGGCAATGAACTTTCTTATCCACGCAGCTTCTTGAGCTGCCAATGAGGCAGCGATGAATTCCGATTTAGTTGTGGACAATTCTACCACATCTTGTTTTGCGCTCTTCCAAGAGACAGCCCCACCATTCATAATGAAAACATATCCCGATTGTGATCCAGAATCATGACGATCAGTTTGGAAACTCGCATTCGTGTAACCCTTTACAACGAGTTCCTCCTCACCGAAACCATATTTTAGAAACATATCCTTAGTCCTTCTAAGGTATTTCAATATGCTCTTAACCGCCATTCAATGGCTACTTCCCGAATTTTGCTGGTATCGACTTGTCATGCTTAAAGCGTATGACACATCCAGTCTAGTGCATATCATGGCATACATGATGGATCCTATAGCCAAAGCATATGGGATTCCTTTCATATTCTCTTGCTCATCCTCTGAGCTTGGACATTGAGACGCACTCAATATCGTTCCTTTTTGAATAGGCACCAAACCTTTCTTAGAGTTCTCCATCTTGAACCTTTTCAAGATTTTATCAATGTGTGCACTTTGTTTTAAACCTATCAACCGTCTTTATCTATCCCTATAGATCTTCATTCCCAAAATAAAGGCGGCTTCACCAAGATCTTTGATGGAAAAACAACTCCCAAGCCAGGATTTTACACCTTCCATGGTTAGAATGTCATTTCCAAACTATAGTATGTCATCAACATACAATACTAGGAAAGTAATGATGCTCCCACTAGCTTTCTTATACACACAAGCCTCCTCAGCATTCTTGATGAATCCAAATTTATTGACCTCTTCATCAAAACGTTGAGTCCAACTTCTAGATGCTTGTTTCAATCCATAGATTGATTTATTTAACTTGCATATTTTATTAGGATATTGTGGATCGACAAAACCCTCGGGCTGAATCATATAGACATCTTCAACAAGATGTCCGTTTAGAAAATCAGTTTTGACATCCTTTTGCCAAATCTCATAGTCATAATATGCGGCTATGGAAAATAATATCCTAATTGACTTTAGCATTGCCACCGGCGAAAAGGTCTCATCGTAATAAACTCCTTGATTTTGAGTAAAACCTTTTGCAACAAGTCTTGCTTTATAAGTATCCAAGTTTCCATGCATATCGGTATTCCTTTTGAAAACCCACTTACTTCCAACCTGTTTGGAGTTAAGAGGTGGTAGAACCAAATCCCATACTTGGTTGTCATGCATGGATTGCATCTCAAAGTTCATAGCTTCAAGCCATTTTTCATAATCGGATTGTGAAATTGCATCATGGTATGTGGTGGGTTCATCCGAATCTACCACATAACATCCATCCATGAGAAATCCATATCTTTCGGGTGGATTACTATTTCTACCAGATTTGCGAACGTATTGTGTGTCTTGATCAACCATTTGATCATTCACAATAACCTCTTGTTGTGTGCTAGTATCAACCAAACGTGTATCGGCTTGTGGTTCTTGATCCTCCTCGAGTTCCATCGTTCTACTAGTTCCTTCCATAAGGAACTTAGTTTCCAAGAACTTGTCCTTTCGAGTAATGAACACCTTTCGCTCAGTTGGGTTGTAGAAATAATATCCCATGGAGTCTTTCGGATATCCTACAAAGATACACTTTGTGGATCGACTTTCAAGTTTGTTTCGGGTGGCGTGCTTAACATAAGCCTCACAACCCCGTACCTTTCTCATGGATGGATGTTATGTGATAGATTCGGATGAACCCACCACATACCATGATGCAATTTCACAATCCGATTATGAAAAATGGCTTGAAGCTATGAACTTTGAGATGCAATCCATGCATGACAACCAAGTATGGGATTTGGTTCTACCACCTCTTAACTCCAAACAGGTTGGAAGTAAGTGGGTTTTCAAAAGGAATACCGATATGCATGGAAACTTGGATACTTATAAAGCAAGACTTGTTGCAAAAGGTTTTACTCAAAATCAAGGAGTTTATTATGATGAGACCTTTTCGCCGGTGGCAATGCTAAAGTCAATTAGGATATTATTTTCCATAGCCGCATATTATGACTATGAGATTTGGCAAAAGGATGTCAAAACTGATTTTCTAAATGGACATCTTGTTGAAGATGTCTATATGATTCAGCCCGAGGGTTTTGTCGATCCACAATATCCTAATAAAATATGCAAGTTAAATAAATCAATCTATGGATTGAAACAAGCATCTAGAAGTTGGACTCAACGTTTTGATGAAGAGGTCAATAAATTTGGATTCATCAAGAATGCTGAGGAGGCTTGTGTGTATAAGAAAGCTAGTGGGAGCATCATTACTTTCCTATATGTTGATGACATACTATAGTTTGGAAATGACATTCTAACCATGGAAGGTGTAAAATCCTGGCTTGGGAGTTGTTTTTCCATCAAAGATCTTGGTGAAGCCGCCTTTATTTTGGGAATGAAGATCTATAGGGATAGATAAAGACGGTTGATAGGTTTAAAACAAAGTGCACACATTGATAAAATCTTGAAAAGGTTCAAGATGGAGAACTCTAAGAAAGGTTTGGTGCCTATTCAAAAAGGAACGATATTGAGTGCGTCTCAATGTCCAAGCTCAGAGGATGAGCAAGAGAATATGAAAGGAATCCCATATGCTTTGGCTATAGGATCCATCATGTATGCCATGATATGCACTAGACTGGATGTGTCATACGCTTTAAGCATGACAAGTCGATACCAGCAAAATTCGGGAAGTAGCCATTGAATGGCGGTTAAGAGCCAGTAACAAGCTAGATAAACACCATAATATTTATTGTAGATATGATCTAACAAATAAATATTAACACTTATGATATTTAGAAAATGGGTTTCTAAATATTTGCACTTGAGGAATCGATAAATTATAAGGATAATTTATTTAGAGATATTAACTTATGGTATTATTTAAGTTGGTTAAATAATATATATATATATATATATATATAGATATATAATAATAATGGTTGTGACATATTGCATGAAACATATTGCATGAAACCATAGGCGAAGTTGTTCTAACTTCGCCTATGGCAGAAGTTGTTACAACTTCGCCTATGGCGAAGTTGTTATAACTTCGCCTATGGTTTCATGCAATATGTTTCATGCAATATGTCACAACCATTATTATTATATATCTATATATATATATATTATTTAACCATCTTAAATAATACCATAAGTTAATCTCTCTAAGTAAATTATCCTTATAATTTATCGATTCCTCAAGTGCAAATATTTAGAAACCCATTTTCTAAATATCATAAGTGTTAATATTTATTTGTTAGATCATATCTACAATAAATATTATGGTGTTTATCTAGCTTGTTACTAGCTTTGACCCGACTTGGATCATAACGTACTAGCAACATTAATTATAATATGTGTCTTGGGCAGACCGATTCCAACAAAAGAACAGATATAGGAAAAACCAAAGAAGATGAGGCCCCGTCGGGGTGATAGTTTGGAGATTGTTCCGTTTCTACCACGATTGTTGATTCCAGCAAGAGTACCGTTGGTTTCTAAAGTTGTTAGTTCCCCCACGATTTCTTTGATGACTACGGCATCATCTAATCCTATATTTGCTTCGATTCCTCAATCGATGCTTTCTCCAATGCCGACCTCTCCGATCATTACTATTGGTACAACTCCTGCACCAACGATGATGACTATGTAGCCATTGGCTTTATCATACATAAGGTGTAATCGTCCTCAAGGTCCCGTACAGCCGATTCCTCTGACGTTTCATACTTTGACTGTTCCTGAGCAATGGACATGCTGATAAGTCTGATACATCTTCAAGTAAGTCAAATGGCAGCTGATCACCAACTTCAAGATCAAATGCGATTGGATCAATGCAGAATGGGTGAGTCACATCCATTACGGTCAAAAAGATAATCATGAATTTCAGGTGCTTGTTACTGCTCTGGGGAGAAAATCAAAGAACAAGAAGACTTTATCCTTCAACTGACATGCAAATACGATATGCTAAAGATGTTGAAATGAATCGACAAAAACAATGATATGCTGGAACAAGCGGTGGAGAGCAGCAATAGCAGACATGTACATCTGCAGTTGTTAGTGTATCAAGATACTACTAACGTGAAACCCATTGAGTCGATCAAGGCTAACACGATTCTATTTATGGAAAACAAACATGTTCTTTTCATAAGTGACTAATGCAGATGAGATCGAGGAAGAAGAATTCATTGATTATGCTTTATTCGTAGATCAAATATCGTTAATGCTCGGATTGAATGACGCAGAGTTGGATGCGTTGGAAAATGAGGAAGATGTTGTAGTTATCAATGACGATGAGGTCAGGTTCGACACGAGTATCCCATCTTGGGATATATCGTTTAATTATGATAATATCTAGGTAGAAGATGTGAGAGCTGAGGAGTATCCTGATCTATACACACGTACCAGTGCTTATTAGGGTATTCCATTCTTCACTACCAAACTTGTACAAGCATCTGAAGAACGTCTTGGAAAAAAGAAGAACAAAGAGAAAGTTCTGGAATCTGGTTCGGGTTCGAAGGATCCGGCATTCGAGGTTATGTTTGAGGTACACAATAAGGCTCGACTTTCGAATCTTATTGAGGTCAATAGATATATGGAGAAAGAAAATGATAAGCAGATCAAAGCTCGTGAAACGGCTCACCAAATGACAACATTCAAAGCTGTAAACACTATCAAAGGTGATATTGTTTCTTGGCATTATGATATCGACCTTAAGGTATGTTCCACCAAGTGGGAACACGGTGTTCAGTATTATCAATATATTACCGATGTTCTTATTTTGCCGAGGTGGGAGGTACGAACATTGGCAAACAGGCCGTTCGTAGATCGAGGTGGTAATCAAATGGAAGGATGGCTTCATCAACATCTGCTATAAAGGTAAATCAGGGTTTTAAATTTTTTAAACCATAGATCCCTACTCGTAAGTATATTGACGAGATTGATCCAAGAGCGGGTTGGAGAAAGCTTGTTTTGAAGGTAAAGTCGTCGTAGACGATGAAGGTAGACCCTTAAAGACTTGTAACACCCCGTAACCGCAGCGGAAACGTAGACGGGATGCAACAGACACCTCTGATATCAACCACATTTTTTATAAAGAAAACTGAATACATTAATATACTTTAAATTACATTATCTCATATTTCATTACCGTTTAGGTGATACACACATCATACAATACGATACATAATTCTATTTATTATAATGTATCCTAACATCCCGCACACAAATTTTACAAACATCAAGCACTTAGCACGTAAGCAATCACTTCATCTTAATTGTACCTGAAAAGCATGTGAGAAAACGGGTCAACTACGAATAGTTGGTGAGTTTCACAATTTGAGTAACCCATGATAAATCAATATCAAAATATAATATTATCGATGTAATTATGCTGAGCCCACAAGTGAAACCTCTGTTAACCCAGTACTGTACCCGTTCCGGGGGCAATGTTAACCCAGAAACACTTCTAGGGACACTGTTAACCCAGTACAGTACCCATTCCGGGGGCAATGTTAACCCAGAAACACTTCTAGGGACATCTGGGGACACTGTTAACCCAGTACTGTACCCAGAAACACTTCTAGGGACATCTGGGGACACTGTTAACCCAGTACTGTACCCGTTCCGGGGGCAATGTTAACCCAGAAACACTTCTAGGGACATCTGGGGACACTGTTAACCCAGTACAGTACCCGTTCCGGGGGCAATGTTAACCTAGAAACACTTCTAGGGACATCTTGGGACACTGTTAACCCAGTACATTACCCGTTCCGGGGGCAATGTTAACCCAGAAACACTTCTAGGGACATCTGGGGACACTGTTAACCCAGTACTGTACCCATTCCGTACGATTCCCGTACAATCAAATATTTATAAATACACGCAAATCCATGCGTTCAGTATATACTTAAACATTTCAATAGTAACATGCTTTCCGCCCCGGGAAAATATTTAAAAACAATTCTGAAAAAGGGGCTCGTGAAACTCACCTTAGCACATGCAAGCAGGTAACAACAATCATTATCAGTTAACACGTCCAATCTGTAATATGATCCCTACGATCGTTATTATACAATTATTGTTTATATAATCTTTAACCGTATCAACCGGTACATCTGGGGACACTGTTAACCCAGTACTGTACCCATTCCGGGGGCAATGTTAACCCAGAAACACTTCTCCGGACTCAGATTGTGATATCGTTTAGAGTTCACTAGTCAAAATCACTATTCGTCGTTTTTCTCGTTTTGCGTGCCTAGCACGGTTATCCGTTTTTACGTTTCAAAAGTGAGTTTGGTCACACACGACCCGAAAATAGTTGTTGACTGACAGTTTAATTAATGTTGTGAAATGAGAGCTCGGTTTAGTCGCCCCGATTGGCCGCGGGACCCGTTTCCGTCTTTAGTGCACCGGAAACTGTTAAATCGGGAAAAATTACTCACATCATCCGAATTATTTTCGGATGATTTATTTTTACTTGTTTAACTCAGTTATATGAAAATAGTTCATTTTTAGGGTTTTTATACACCGGTCAGCTCGTTTAGGCGACTTTACCGGTTTACGCGTTTTAAACTTTAAAAGTTTGTTTTTGCACAAATAATTATCCGTTTAATCTCGGATCTTGAAATTTTGCACAAATCACTTTTTGACAGTTGGGAATTTTATAAAAATATTTCCAGAATTAATTTTTATACTTAAAATTTATTTATCTATTTTTAAACACCATTTAAACAATAAATATGTCGTAAATACCAAACGACCTTAGAAAAATCCCAAATTTTTCCTGGATGACCCCTGCCATCCACATAGTCCCCTGTAATTTTCCAGAACCAAAATCTTCTTTTACATGCCATTTTCAGTAAAACCGAGCTAGAAAACCCTAGAACTCGTTTAACCGAAAAGCCTACATAGACTTCTCCAACTGACCTAAAATTTTGTGTGTGACTTATACATGTTATAAAAAGCTTATCTGCAATTTTCCAAAATTTTTCATGATATTTAACTATTTTTCACCATTTTTAGCCAAAACCGAGCATTAAATTCACCAAATATTCATCCTTTGTCCAAAAATTACCAAATTTTCACAGAACTCATATTTTCATGTCTTTAACACCTCTGTAAAATTTCATGACCTAACTCTAAACCCGTCACAATCTGTCCAAAAACTCATAACCGAACATAAACTGAATATACCTTTCGATCTCCGCCACTACAAGCTACAAACTCGTTTTTCCGCCTTATCTACCACTAAATACAGAACCTACAACCAACATACCACAATACCAAGCAAGTTACACTCACAATCAAGCCTCTTACACTATAGTTTCGGTTATTGTTTAAAAACTAAAGTTTAAACCGTAAAAATTCATTCTTGGTTCGTTTAACTCCTTTCTTGGACCAAGATCCCTTGTATAACCCGTATACATCACTTGATCATGCAAGAATCGGTTTTCATCTTTGAAACCTCATTTTCTTGCAAATAAACTCAAGAAACGAAGATGGAAACGTAAATAACTCGACTTTTTACCTCGGTTTTCTTGCTAAAATCTCGGGTTTTTAGATGGAAATGTGGAGAGAAGATGGAGATTGTTGAATTGGTTGTTTAAAAAAAATGAGAATGAATGGGGTAAACCCATTTTAGGCCGATCGGAACTCAAGGGGGGTGGGGTGGGACCCACCTCTCCATTTCTAGCCACATATTTGGATTCTCGAAATCCGGATAATGTTTTGGATAATCTGGTTCAGTTCGTTTTTTGGTTAAATGTCTAATTCGGCTTAAAACGAGGTTAAAACGGTCGTTTTCGGCTTAAAAAATGAAATTTATATAAAACCGATTTAAAAACTTTAAAAACTTAAACCATGACATTTATTAACTTAAAACATCATATTATTAATTACTGCGCATCTTTTTCTGCTTGATCGATCGTCTCTTGCTCGGTTTGATGTTAATGGTTTCGTTTAACGTACCGACGTACCATTAAATCGAAAATTCTTTTTCTGAGCTATAATTCACTTATCCCGAAGCTTTAATACTTCGTAAACATCACTAAATATCATAGATATCGTCTATAATTGAACCCTCGATTCGTTCGGGTTTCAATAACTATCAATCGATTAATCGCATATTCAGTACGATGAATTATATATTCACGTACAATCAATACAGTGAACCATGTATTCTCGTATAATTACTATGGTAATTCATGTGCCCGACCTTAAATATAACGTAACTATTGTCTACCGGTTAGGGTATGCCTGGTTTCGTCGGAATCGTTACATTCTCCCCCCGTTAAGAAATTTCGTCCTCGAAATTTTACACGCCCACTATCCCCTTCCGAGAGAAAGGTGGGGGTTTTTCCCTCAGAATTTACCCTCGTGTTAACAGGTATAATTTGGTCCTCGTTGTGAATTCCACTTAATCTTAATCAATAAAGTTTGGTGTGTCCAAACTGTTTAGTTTTCCCGTCTACTATTTCTACGGAATTATTTATGATATCAAGCATGTCTTATATGAGTATCTCCATTACTGGTACTTTCGTTGCCTCATGGCTTAGGTACTTTTCAATTCGTATACATGGCAAAACATCATGTATAGCCCCTGGAGTACTTTAATCGATAAACTAAATGATCAATCATGGAGATAGTCTCATGAGGTCCAATATAGTAAGGAGCTATTTTCGGTTTTGCCAAACCTCATATCACCTCTCTAAGGTGATGCCTTAAAAATGCCTTGTCACCTCTTTCCAGTGACAATGGTTTCCTTTGAATGTTGGCATAAATCCTTTGCCAATCTCGCGTTGCTTTCAGCTTATCTTAAATATTATAGATCCGATTGGTTGTTTCTCGAATCAATTCAAATCTTATGGCTTGATTGACGCCCATTTTCAATTTAACAAATTGGTGATAATTACTTCACCCATAGAAAGCTTCAAGCTCTCGATGCTTCCTTCCCCGCCTTCCAATAATGGAAGTAGGATGACTATTTCGATCTGAGATAATTGAAAATGGTACTCCACGACGAGACACCATTTCACCATCATGAATTTGGGCGAGAATTCATTGTGGTAATCGTCATGGATTGGGATGAAATGCGAGGATTGGTTAATCGATCCGAGATTACCCAAATTGCGTCATTTCCTCGGGACGTCTTAGGGAGATGTGTCACAAAATCCATCGTGATTTGCTCCCACTTCCATTCGGTAATTTCCGGTTGTTGAATCAACCCCGAGGGTTTCTGGTGCTCCGCCTTAACTCTCGCACAAGTCGTACACTTACCGACATACGTTGCTATATCCTTTTTCATACCCGGCCACCAGTAGATCTCCTTCACATCCTTGTACATCTTATCCGATCCCGGATGTATGGAATATTTCGATCTATACGCTTCGTTCATGATTAATTCACGAAGGTCATGGAGGGTCGGAATCCAAACCCGATTTTTGAAATAGAGAATTTCGTCCACGCGCTGTTCGAAATTCTTCTCATTGCCGTAAAGTCTCTCCTTTTCCAATTGTTCCTCTTTCAACGCCTCACGTTGAGCGACTCGAATCAGGTCCGAAAGGTTCGACTGGACTATCATCCCCAGCGCTCGCACTCGCAATGGCTTAACCCGATCTTTCCTACTCAAGGCATCGGCTACGACGTTAGCCTTGCCGGGGTGATAAAGGATGTCACAGTCATAATCGCTTAACAACTCGACCCATCTTCGTTGAATATGAGACAGCGGTCTCTTATCATCTATAAAATTTGTACATTTGCGTAGTACAAAGGATTATGAGTTGGGTAATGCTAAAAAATCTTCAATAAACCGCTGATAGTCTCCGGCTAGTCCTAAAAATTGGCGCATTTCCTTTGGCGCCTTGGGTGACTGCCAATTTTAATGGTTTCTACCTTACTCGGATCAACGTGTATTCCTTGATGGTTTACAACGTGACCGAGGAATTGCACTTCTTGTAACCAGAAGTTACACTTGGAGAATTTTGCATACAACTTCTCCTGATTCAGAAGCTCTAAAATTATTCTCAAGTGTCGCTCGTGCTCTTCTTTACATTTCGAATAGATCAAAATATCGTCAATAAACACGATGACGAATTTGTTGAGGTAGCGTTTACAGACTCGATTCATGAGGTCCATGAACACTGCCGGCGCATTTGTTAGCCCGAACGGCATACATAAGAATTCATAATGGCCGTAACGAGTCCGAAACGCCGTTGTTGCAACGTCCTCCTCTTGGATTTTTCATTTGGTGATAACTATATCTAAGATCAATTTTCTAAAAATAAATCGCCCCTTGCAGTTGGTTAAATAGATCATTTACTTCGAAGAAGTGAATACCTATTCTTGATCGTCACTTTATTCAATTCTCCCTAATCAATACATATCCTAACACTTTCGTCCTTCATTTCCCAAATAACACTGGTGCACCCCATGGTGACTAACTAGGTCGTATAAAACCTTATCCAATAATTCTTGCATTTCAGTTGGTGCAAGTCGGTAAGATGCTTTAGCAACAGGGCCAGCTTGAGGTATTAAATCGATTCTGAATTCGACCTGTCGGGTTGGCGGTAATCCAGGAAGTTCTTCTGGGAAAACTTGTGGAAATTCGCGTACCACCGGGATATCTTCCACCCGTTTCTCCTCAGAATCTGTGGCCGTCAAGTTCGCTAGATACGCCACGCATCCCTGGCGTATATATATTTTAACACCTTGAGGTGGGATATAAATGGTATCATTGTGCCCGACTTCTCTCCTCGCACTAACACCTCTCCGTCATCCGACACCCGGATCTTGACGATTTTTTTTTCACAGTTTATTTCCACATTGTTACGTGCTAACCAATCCATTCCCGCTATTTCGTCAAAACTTCTTAACTTTACTGGTCGTAGGTCAATAAGGAAAGGTTAATCGTTCAGAATAATAGGACAATTCTGAACAATTTAGTTAACCACTAGGGGTTTACCGTTAGCAATTCTACAGTATAGGGTTCTATAGTTTCACTAATCGGTATCTTTCCAAATGATAGGAGGTTAACAGGAACTAACTTCTATCGGCGACCGTAAAAATATCACTGAAGCCTATTGATTTAAAACTACAACATACTCAATACCACCTTTGGATCATGACGTGCTTTATTCGAATTATTCACAAAAGCACGGCTCCTTGCTTGATCTGAGGTTGATGCTTGTCATGAGGTTCGTCTTCCAACGACACCTTGGTTCAACTTTGGGCAATTTCACTTGAAACGTTCTGTACTGCCACATTCTTAGCAAGTACAACTGTTTGGCATAATTTGATTTCTTTGGATGGATTGTTATTGAAGCTGTTGGGTTCGGAGTGATTGTACACGAATGGGTTGGGGTTGCCGGTTCACATGGCTTCAATTGGTTCTACAATTGGGGCAATACGTCCATCTTTACCACACCTGTGGCCTACCATCACTCGACATTCTTCTTCCTGCCGATAACCATATTTTCCACATTTAGGGAAGGACCCTTCATGCGGTTCATGTTTTCACACCAGAACTAGTCTTAGTATAATTCTGGGTTGTAGGACATACCTACTTATTCAAAAGCCTATCTTGCACTATACCTTTATCATTTCTCTTCTTTAACGCTCGACGTCTCACCTAACGTCCTTCCAGTCCGCTTCCCATAGAGTCAAATATATCAATGCTGGTTTGTGACACAACCCTTCCAAAGGTTGTATATTTTACAGGATTGACTATACTCCTTATCGATGGAGTTAGTCCCCAATATAGCGCTCACTTCGCTTAGTTTCAGGAGTAATTAGCCATGTTACCAGACATGACAATTCCTTCAAACGATTAGCGTGTTCTAAGTGATCAGCACACAACATTTCTATCTTCCATAGCTCAGTTTCCAATCTCTGAACTTAGTTACTCGAATAAAAGTGCTCTAGCACAAGAATTTTAAATTCTGACCATATCATCTGAGTAATAATTTTCTAACTATAATTTTGTACCATCGTGTTCCATCACGATACAACATAATCTACCAACATATCTGTAGCATATTTCACTACACAATGTTCTAGACTCTTACCAATATCCTTAACCATTTCGATCTTTTCTATCCCCTCGCTAATCTATTCCTCCCTTTACCATCAGCAAACTATTAATAATTTCCTTAACACAACCAACAAACATGTCCTTCATACCGGATCTAATTCATTACGACTACTACTCATGTTTAGTTTATAACTAATACTTGTAGTCATAATAGTATTCGGTGTAACATTATCACTCTTAGTAATAACACTTAGAATTGAAATATTCATATTCATGTGATTGCTCGATCTATAATTCTGCGATCACATTTGTATCAACACTAGCAGTGATCTGTGATACGACATTCGGTATCATCATCTTCTATCTTTGAGCAACCAACTGAATCATATCAATCTCCATCATTGGAGTTACTCTTTTTATGTCATTCTGCCGTACCCATCCCGTACGCAATAATCAATACTAATCTCACCGTATAACTCGTTACCAGCTCAATCATAACAGCAGGTACACATACACACCAAATATTATCATACATATTACACATACCAGTATCTAGTATATATGTCCCTCAAATATAATAACATATGGACTTAACCTGACGTCGGTTAACTTTTAAATACGTTTCATAACCCTTGTCACCAACTGGCATATAGATCTTTCCCAACAAAGATTAATGTTTAATATGCTTGATTTCAATATCCTTCTGCATGTCAGCATAACCGATACATGCTCACCGTGAGCACCAAACGATTACATACCACGGAGTTATAATATCCGTGTCTATTTGTATATCCGGCATACACGGTATACCACCTACGAACGAACAACCAACTATGCTAAAATGATTCCAACACCTCTTTGTGTATGGGTAATCATTCTATTCGAGTATACATGGGTATAGGCATCTAGCGGATGTAAGGATAACATAGGGAGTTGCAAGGTTCAAGGTAATCACGCAACCCATGTTGCCTTCAAATATTATCAATTACTATTATGGGAAACTCTATCACTTGCTCAGTCGATGTCCTCAGGCGTTCTAGGTTCGCTAAAATCGGTAAATCTCGATCTGGAGGTGGTATGTCTCGTATGTTTGAGAGTGAGAAATACACATATATTTCTATATATTATTTTTATCTGCTCATTTATCATCAAATTTATTATTATTATTATTTATTTTATTTTATTTTATTTATTTATTTATTTATTTTACCTTAATGGAATAAGAATGGGTTCAGGTACAGATCCGTCCTTACGTAAGGGTCGGCGGTTCGGGTGAATATAGGGGGTTATTAGGATATACGGTACCGGTGTTGGTAGGGTAAGGGATTTATCAATTTTGGTTGGGAGTGACAGTTACTAGATATTTCTGGTTATTGTCAAACGAGAGATCTAATTTGGTACTATCATAACTATGGCCCGATAAGTCAGACTTATCATCAACCAATGCTCTAGAAATTTCAGCATCCTCGGTACTTTTATTATTTCATCCCCCGGTTCCTTATCCGGGTCCTATTTCTCAATACATGTACCCACAAGATATGTACATATATATATATACACATTAGCACGTATAAATAATATTATATACTTTACACATATGTTGCCATTTTTACCTATTAATGTACCCCGTGACTTCCCCTGAATTCCCTCGTGCGGACAAGTCTGTTATTATGTTCCGGACCATAATAACTCACTTGTCCATCCAAGTTCATCCAGATCTCGTCACTATGAATTATTAGTTGATATTCAGATCCTATAATACTTGAGCTACTGGTTATATTTTAGGTATCTTTTAAAGATATCCTAATTCTTTATAACCAATGGCTCTGATACCAACTTCTGTAACACCCCGTAACCGCAGCGGAAACGTAGACGGGATGCAACAGACACCTCTGATATCAACCACATTGTTTATAAAGAAAACTGAATACATTAATATACTTTAAATTACATTATCTCATATTTTATTACCGTTTAGGTGATACACACATCATACAATACGATACATAATTCTATTTATTATAATGTATCCTAACATCCCGCACACAAATTTTACACACATCAAGCACTTAGCACGTAAGCAACCACTTCATCTTAATTGTACCTGAAAAGCATGTGAGAAAACGGGTCAACTACGAATAGTTGGTGAGTTTCACAATTTGAGTAACCAATGATAAATCAATATCAAAATATAATATTATCGATGTAATTATGCTGAGCCCACAAGTGAAACCTCTGTTAACCCAGTACTGTACCCGTTCCGGGGGCAATGTTAACCCAGAAACACTTCTAGGGACATCTGGGGACACTGTTAACCCAGTACAGTACCCATTCCGGGGGCAATGTTAACCCAGAAACACTTCTAGGGACATCTGGGGACACTGTTAACCCAGTACTGTACCCGTTCCGGGGGCAATGTTAACCCAGAAACACTTCTAGGGACATCTGGGACACTGTTAACCCAGTACAGTACCCGTTCCGGGGGCAATGTTAACCTAGAAACACTTCTAGGGACATCTGGGGACACTGTTAACCCAGTACATTACCCGTTCCGGGGGCAATGTTAACCCAGAAACACTTCTAGGGACATCTGGGGACACTGTTAACCCAGTACTGTACCCATTCCGTACGATTCCCGTACAATCAAATATTTATAAATACACGCAAATCCATGCGTTCAGTATGTACTTAAACATTTCAATAGTAACATGCTTTCCGCCCCGGGAAAATATTTAAAAACAATTCAGAAAAAGGGGCTCGTGAAACTCACCTTAGCACATGCAAGCAGGTAACAACAATCATTATCAGTTAACACGTCCAATCTGTAATATGATCCCTACGATCGTTATTATACAATTATTGTTTATATAATCTTTAACCGTATCAACCGGTACATCTGGGGACACTGTTAACCCAGTACTGTACCCATTCCGGGGGCAATGTTAACCCAGAAACACTTCTCCGGACTCAGATTGTGATATCGTTTAGAGTTCACTAGTCAAAATCACTATTAGTCGTTTTTCCCGTTTTGCGTGCCTAGCACGGTTATCCGTTTTTACGTTTCAAAAATGCGTTTGGTCACACACGACCCGAAAATAGTTGTTGACTGACAGTTTAATTAATGTTGTGAAATTAGAGCTCGGTTTAGACGCCCCGATTGGCCGCGGGACCCGTTTCCGTCTTTAGTGCACCGGAAACTGTTAAATCGGGAAAAATTACTCAAATCATCCGAATTATTTTCGGATGATTTATTTTTACTTGTTTAACTCAGTTATATGAAAATAGTTCATTTTTAGGGTTTTTATACACCGGTCAGCTCGTTTAGGCGACTTTACCGGTTTACGCGTTTTAAACTTTAAAAGTTTGTTTTTGCACAAAGAATTATCCGTTTAATCTCGGATCTTGAAATTTTGCACAAATCACTTTTTGACAGTGGGGAATTTTATAAAAATATTTCCAGAATTAATTTTTATACTTAAAATTTATTTATCTATTTTTAAACACCATTTAAACACTAAATATGTCGTAAATACCAAACGACCTTAGAAAAATCCCAAATTTTTCCTGGATGACCCCTGCCATCTACATAGTCCCCTGTAATTTTTCCAGAACCAAAATCTTCTTTTACATGCCATTTTCAATAAAACCGGGCTAGAAAACCCTAGAACTCGTTTAGCCGAAAAGCCTACATAGACTTCTCCAACTGACCTAAAGTTATGTGTGTGACTTATACATGTTATAAAAAGCTTATCTGCAATTTTCCAGAATTTTTCATGATATTTAAATATTTTTCACCATTTTTAGCCAAAACCGAGCATTAAATTCACCAAATATTCATCTATTGTCCAAAAATTACCAAATTTTCACAGAACTCATATTTTCATGTCTTTAACACCTCTGTAAATTTCATGACCAAACTCTAAACCCTTCACAATCTGTCCAAAAACTCATAACCGAACATAAACCGAATATACCTTTCGATCTCCGCCACTACAAGCTACAAACTCGTTTTTCCGCCTTATCTACCACTAAATACAGAACCTACAACCAACATACCACAATACCAAGCAAGTTACACTCACAATCAAGCCTCTTACACTATAGTTTCGGTTATTGTTTCAAAACTAAAGTTTAAACCGTAAAAATTCGTTCTTGGTTTGTTTAACTCCTTTCTTGGACCAAGATCCCTTGTATAACCCGTATACATCACTTGATCATGCAAGAATCGGTTTTCATCTTTGAAACCTCATTTTCTTGCAAATAAACTCAAGAAACGAAGATGGAAACGTAAATAACTCGACTTTTTACCTCGGTTTTCTTGCTAAAATCTCGGGTTTTT
The DNA here is from genome assembly GCF_021521415.1 of Bidens hawaiensis. Taxonomy (NCBI): domain Eukaryota; kingdom Viridiplantae; phylum Streptophyta; class Magnoliopsida; order Asterales; family Asteraceae; genus Bidens; species Bidens hawaiensis. The sequence goes on from NW_027495461.1 coordinate 34,853, forward strand.
AGATGGAAATGTGGAGAGAAGATGGAGATTGTTGAATTGGTTGTTTAAAAAAAATGAGAATGAATGGGGTAAACCCCTTTTAGGCCGATCGGAACTCAAGGGGGGTGGGGTGGGACCCACCTCTCCATTTCTAGCCACATGTTTGGATTCTCGAAATCCGGATAAAGTTTTGGATAATCTGGTTCAGTTCGTTTTTTGGTTAAATGTCTAATTCGGCTTAAAACGAGGTTAAAACGGTCGTTTTAGGCTTAAAAAATGAAATTTATATAAAACCGATTTAAAAACTTTAAAAACTTAAACCATGACATTTATTAACTTAAAACATCATATTATTAATTATTGCGCATCTTTTTCGGCTTGATCAATCGTCTCTTGCTCGGTTTGGTATTAAAGGTTTCGTTTAACGTACCGACGTACCATTAAATCGAAAATTCTTTTTCTGAGCTTTAATTCACTTATCCCGAAGCTTTAATACTTCGTAAACATCACTAAATATCATAGATATCGTCTGTAATTGAACCCTCGATTCGTTCGGGTTTCAATAACTATCAATCGATTAATCGCATATTCAATACGATGAATTATATATTCACGTACAATCAACACAGTGAACCATGTATTCTCGTATAATTACTATGGTAATTCATGTGCCTGACCTTAAATATAACGTAACTATTGTCTACCGGTTAGGGTATGCTTGGTTTCGTCGGAATCGTTACAAGACTTTCCCCCAAATTCTTTACATGACATTCAACCGGTGGTATTACTACAACCGCCTGGTGAAGCAGTTATTGTACTCAGTACAAGAATGAAGACTAAGTTCATATGCGTGATCGACCTGATGTGGTTAGTTAACTTATCGGAATTAGACAACGCTGCTATATTCAAGAACGAGATCCGTTTTGTTGATATTAATGATTACGATCGTGCTATGCAATTACAGCGTATCGTGTGTGTTCATAACACGTTTGGAGTTCTTAGTTGTGAGGACTGGAAGACGAAGACATTCAGGTGATCGAATAAAAAGAGCACGAGATGACGGGAGTTTGTTAATGCATTGTTTTATCTTATCGGTCTGGTTTATCAACGTAATTTATCTTTACTAATGTAAATGCACATTTTGGTAATTTATTAGTCCATTCGTAATGTGGTTATTCGTTAAGTGTGTTTAACGAATGACCCCATACGTTATGATTATTGGCCATTCGTTAAGGTTTTTTTATGAATGAGCGTATCCACTATTATTGTGTACTGTTCGTTAAGGTTGTTTAATGAATGAGGTTTATCGAATGAGTATTTCGCTATCCTCTAAGTTAAGTTAGGGAATGAAGACGAATGAATCCCATTTGTTATGGAATGTATAAAGAATGGGTATCGTCTTCTATATATAGCTTGTTCATGTTGCTTAATTAACCAAGTGTGTGAATTAAATTATCAAGGGTCGCTACTCTGCCCAATTACTATATCAACACACACACAGTTCACCTAACATATTCAATCACCTCTAATATATCAATGAACTAGATCCGTAAAGTACGAATCGAAACTGTTACGTCCGTAATCGGTTTCTCAACTATGACATGCTTATAAGTTTATTATCATTCATGTTTTCTATTACATACATGAAGAACTGATCAACTTGTGGTATCTGAGCGATGTTGATTAAGTTATTTATGTTTTCCCTAAATCTGGAATTCAAATCGAAAGATGTAGTTTATACTTAAATCCTTAAAAACCTTTATTTTCATGTTTTTATTTTCGTTGATGCCTACTGGTTTAAATTATAAAAATTAGTAATAAAGTTGTTTATACATGCTAAAGTTCAATTTTAATTAATTCTTATTTTGAAATCTATTAAATTTTATGCTTAAATGTTTCGATTCTATAACAGTATAATAGCTTAATCATGAATTATTAGGGTTCTTGGAATCATCCTAATTTTTGATGAAATTTATGAATTTTGGTGAAAAGATTTAGATATTTGTTTCCTAAAACTGTGTAGCTTTATCTCCAAGTTTGAATACAATAACTATTTTATCTATTATTTCAAACTTAATTGGGAGATATGTTTACAACTTAATCTTTGAAATCGAATCTAAAAACCTCACAAACCAAGAAACTCAAACATTCCTATAACTTGAACTTTTCTAAAAACACAGGATTTTCAAAAAACACATAATGTACCGGAAACTAACTTTTTTTTCTATATTCCATTCCCGTAAACTAATAAAATCTTGATAAATTTATTGCTAGTAATAATTAAAAATATTTTGTAAATTCTTAAATATTATAATAATTTACAAAACATAAAAGTGTTAACTTGAATAACTTTTGATGTATCATTTCTGCCCGAATGTGATGTGTTACGTCTACCTGATCATCCAAGTCTCCCGAAAAGCTTGTGTAGTTTGCGTAATACGATACAAATAACTCACTTCTGCCCAAAGGTGACATGTTACATTTATATCTAGGAAAACTACCTCGTGCATAGTTGAAATAATTGTCTCACTTCTGCCCAAAGATGATGTATTACAATTATTTTACAGCCATACATAAATAAATTTTGATTTTGGTTAAATAGAATTTTAATACAGTCTATTAATTTAATGCTAATTATAGACGTATCACATCTTTAATAAAATATATTAATCCTCACCATTAATAATCATTCATTAATCTACGGATCATAAATTTAATTTTCCTTACTTTAATACCCCATAACATTACTCATTATAACTTTATTCTATATATCAATCTCTCATCCAAATCATCCACTCTAATTTCAAAATCCAGTTTGAGTTTTGCTTCATAAAGAGTATCAATAGCATTTTAATCTTCTCAGTTTTAATTATCCCTCGAGACATGATATAACTATCGTATTGCTCTTTTCTAATAACCATCATTCTATTGAAAACTAGAGCATAATAAATGGAATGAGTCAAACATTACGTGAAAATTGAACTTTGGTCACATGAGAAAAGTGTGGTTGTTGGCCTTTAGCAACACATGCCTGGTTCAGGTCATGTGTGACCAAACGTCGCGGCATCGTAGGTATGATATTGCCACACACAGTTGTTAGTGGCCTTATGTAGTTATAAGTGTGGCTAAAGGGTACCAGAATTAGTTGCTGGCCATCAAGAAACCACTCCAATAAGTGTGGCTAAACGGTAGAAATTGGCTACATGACTATTTAGTAGGTGTGACCATTGCACGTATAGAGCCACATGAATTTATGTTTTAGCCACATGAATTTTATAATAATGTGGCCAATAGGGTTGTGGTAAGCGAGTATTGTGACCTATACCGTGTGGCTATAGCAAAGCAATGGCCACTTGAATTTAATAATAGTGTGGCTGATTATATCATATAGAAACTGGACATTACATTAAATGTCGCTAAAAATGTTTACTAGTCACTTAAATACTCCTTTGTAGAATATAGTGTGGCTATTGTCTTACCGTTTGTTATACATAATGCTTTTCATAATTTAAAGTGTGGCTACTGTCAAACTTTTTGTCACACGGAGTGATGTATTGTGTGGCTAATCATATCATATAGACACTGGATGTTATTGTCAATGTGGCTAAAAATGAGAACTTGCCACTCAAACAATCTTTTGTAGTTTGTGATGTGGCCATTGTCTTACCGTGTGTCACACATAATTGTTTTGTAATATAAAGTGTGGCTATTATCATACTTTGTGTCACACATAGTGATTTTTCCAATGATGTTTGATCTCGTTTGGCCACAAAAACAAAAACCAAGTGATGAAAGTGTGGCCAATTGATATAATGCTAAATGTTTATGTTTCCCTTGTACATTTTAATTCATATTTTAATGGTTTTTGTTCGTTTTAGTCGAGTTTTGTATACTACTAACATTTTTATGTTTCGTAGGTTCCAAGGATCGTGTTTAAAAAGGAAGAAAAATGAGCTAAAAAGAGCCGAAACAGAGATCCGGAACGCTTCAGGAAGGGTCAGAACAGAGAACCGGTTTGGTCTGACCACCCCCCTTGGTGGAGCACGCTGCACCGCGTGACCGGGGAGGCCAAAGCCCGTCGCGCGGCGCCTAGGGAAGCTGCTGATGGGTTTTAGTTCGTTTTTGCTTCGAGTTGGGCCTTGTTTTGGGTATTTAAACATCTTTAACTTAAACCTAAACATACCCTGCTGCCACCAAACGATTTTAGAGTTTCTTGGAGCATACTTTCGAGTCTTGATTCGAGTCTTGTGGTGATTTTGAAGGCACGATAACAGCTGGTGAAGAGCTTTACGTTCAAGATCGAAGACTACGAGTTTTATCGCCTTTAATCTTTCCTTTCTCATTATTTCACCATGTTTTTAGTTTTATTTGCTTTGTTTGATTTAGATTATATGATGTTAGGCTGAATTCTATAAACTACCTAGGTCGTGATAAACCTTAGTTCAGTTTGATTCTGTTTGGATTTCGTTTCGTTATGGATTTTATGTTCTAAGTAAATTGTTGAGTTTAATTTAATTAATGCGTATGATTGCTTGGTTTTGTTTACTTGGATTTATTGTTTCACATTGCCCTTGTTGATTGTTTCATAGGATAGGGTTTTGTTAGGTCATTTACTGTGTGTTCTTAACTAGTTTGTGATTAATATCGATTAAAATCATAGAAACAAGAAAAACAATTAAACAAATAAAAGTGAGGTGCTAGACTAAAAAGCTGTAAGGAGATAGGCTATTGATAGATCTTTGCTTGTCGGGATTACGAGATTTAGTTCTTCTTAAGGAGTCCGTCTAGGTTTGATTGTCAGCTTAGTCTATTAAGTTAATTAAGTTTTCTCAACTATCTTTGAATTCCGCGCTGTAAGGTAGGTTTTCGTCATAAAGATACTTAGATATAAGTTATTTAATAACCGTAAGGAAGTTTAATTCATAAAAGTGGTTAGTCTTAAAACTTGTTAGAAATCTATAGGCGTCTTCTTGAAGTTCAAGGGTCCTGTTCGGGTTTTCTATCAAGGGTCTATTTTATTATCCCAGTTCCATAACTTGAGTTTTCCATTTAATTAATAACCGTAACTTTGGGGATTCTAGCATAGGTAGTTATCTTTGTCATATGAATTAATCTAAGTGTTTAATTGTTTATTAGTTTAAAATTAACTAGGGTTAAGGTTTATTAATTAATTAATTTGTTTTAGGTTATGATTATGTTTTATTATTATTATATTAATTAGGGTTAGGGTTTTTATTAGTTTAATAATTAATTAATCATTAGTAAGTTTTAATTAATAGTTAGTTATTATTTAGGGTTTTAATAAATTAGAATAATAATTCCCCCTCAAATATTATTAATAAATAGTCGTGTCTTGTAGTTGAGTCTTGTTTGCTAGTTTCGTAATTTAAAGAGTCTCGTGGGTTCGATATCCGGACTTACTTAGCTGTACTAGAGTCAATCGGTTCACTTTCCGGTTAGTAGTATAAGTTAAGTTTAAGAGTCTAGAATTATTACTTAGTATCTAGATTAGCGTATTTTTTAGTTGATAATTATTTGACTACTTTTAGAACATCACCAATGGCTAGTGATGGACACACGAAAATATGTAGAGTGTGTTTATTTTATGCCATTTGGTCACACTTAGTGATTTTTTATATGACGTTTTATATGATTCCGTCACACACACAAAAAACGAAGCAAGCATGGTGTTGGTAATGGTTATTTATAGCCACACGATTTTTTGTGTTTTCAGTGTGTCTGTGTGACACTTTTAGCCACACATAATTTGTTATCTCCACAACTTTGTTATCATTTTGTCATATAACAATGTTTGTCTTGTGGCTAATGGTCATTTATAGACTCGATTTTTTTTTTAATTTGAAGTGTGGCTATTGTCTTTCTTTTGGCCACACCTATTTAATGTCTTTCTATGTGGCCAATAGTGTGTAATTAGGCAATATATAATTATTTTTATTTTTTGTGTAGTAATATAAAACAGCTGTAAACAACAATGACAAAACAAAATTAGAAACAAATTATATTAACAATAATATTCACTTAAACAAATCTATACATCTTTTTGTAAGATATATGCAAAACAAGCTATACAATATACAAAATAACGACTACCTATATACTAGCTAAGGCGTCGGTTTTCTTGGCACTACTCCTTGTCTTTTGTTTGGTCACCCTATCAATCGTTGTGTACTTTGCCTTTGGCTTCGTGCCAGCTCTGTCTAGTTTTTTTGAGGATGTGATTGGTGGTAGCTGGAACAACAGAATATGAAAAACAAATATGTATAATTAATGTCATATTTTACAATTGAATAGAACAAAATAGGAACAAACATTTATGTCACAAAAGATATGAATAGAACAAAATAGTAGGCCTGCAAACGAACCGAACGTTCAGTGAACTGTTCGTGAACCATTCGGCGGGGAGTTCATTTATGTTCATTTATTTAATAAACGAACAAACACGAATACAAAATTTGTGTTCGTTTAATTAAACGAACGAACATGAACACATGTTCTGTTTGTTCATTTATGTTCGTTTATTTATCTTTTTTTATGTCTGTTTATTTATGCTTGTGTATAATAGAGAATAATTAATTATTATATAGATGAGTCATCTAATTAAAAGTTTTAATTTTTTTAATTTTTGTTCACTTAAGTGTTTTCCTTTACGTTCGTTCATTTTTGCTTGTGTTCATTTACATTTGTTCATTTATGTTCATTTATGTTCGCTTATCTTTGTTCAATTATGTTAGTTTAGATTATAAACAAATGAACATAAATGAACACAAGTGTTCATTTTTTAAAATAAATGAAAATGAACATAGATATTTGTTCGGTTAAGTTTTCGTATAGGTTTAAAGTTAAATGAGCGAACACAAACATGCCCTTATTTGTACTTGAATAGAAATAAAAGGGAACAAACCTCCTAGTTACATGAGATTAGGTGTTCTGGCCAAGCAACAAAAGTACCAGTTGCATCACTAACAGTCATAATTTCACCTACCTCACACGGAATAATTGCTTGTTCCCTTATGGCTTCATCAATACTAACTTTATAACAACCCTCTGGGATTGGTTTTCCATGCAAATGTTGTGGAACCGGTGACCAATGAATTCTACCATGTGCCACCATGTTACGCTTGTCATTCAGAAACAAACGACACTCATACACCTATAAACAAGCATGGGAAATTAAGATGGCTCAGTTGAAGTAAATACATAAGTATATACCCATGGATATGCCATGTTGGTGGGAAATTAACAATGTTTCGCGCAGTACTTCATCCGTAGATACATCAACTTTTCTTTTACAGCTTCTCTGTTTTACCTAAAAACCATTAAATAAATCAGTTTATGGATGGAAATCAATCAACAATTAAAGGAAAAACTCAGAACAAAAAATATAAAACTTTCAAGTATTGTTGGTTTTTTGAGTCGTTACTATCTGGAGTGTAGTGTAGTTGTGTTAATGTTTGATCAAATATAAAAGAAATTGGAATTGTTAGACTTATTAGGTTATAAAATAGAAAATTTGAAATTGCCAAATACTTACTGATGTCGCGCTCTGGGGATCGACTACCGTTTGGTCACCATTTTTGTCCACGGACTTGGCCTGAAATTCGGAAATAGAAAATGAGCACACTCACATTGGAAACGAATAATAAAAAGTACCGAAATTGTCAAATATGAACTGATGTCGCGTTTTGGGGAGTGACTACAGTTTGTAAAACTATTTTATCCACGGACTTGGCCTACAATTAACTTATGCAAAATCAGCACACTCACATGGAAAGATAATTATTAAAAAAATCAATCAAACTGTCAAATGCTTACCTGAGGAGCGGATTCTTGTTGCACAGCCTCACTTGAGGTGAGGATGTTTCCCACAAAACTGGCCTGCAAATCAATATATTAGGTTATGGAAAATGAAAAATCACATGGAAAATTATAATAAACAAAGAAAAACTGTTAAATACTTATTGGTGTTGGCATTTTATTTTTCCCCATAGCACTAGTACTTTGGTTAGAACCAACCTGAATGGGAACAACATTTACCTACGAATTGTGACAACAAACAGTGCCAGTAAAATATCCCGTCCAATATCCCTAATACTTGATAAACTACTATAAGTAAATAAACAACTGGTGGTTTGGTAGTACTATTGTTGACCATCCTAGCCAGTAGTTGTATCCACACCAAGTGTGTGGCAATGAATTGACTTTAACCTGATTTAAAAACTTTAATGCTAAAACATACTAATTTGGTTGCCACGTCTTCGACAACAGCATTCTTGTATTCACAATTTTTGTCCTCCCTTGCTTTCATCCACATTAATGCACGACTGGGCGTCTCATCCGGTGCACGTTTCTTGTTTTTGACCTTGTAAAATATTGAAGAGAAAGCAGCTGACGGTCATGCATTAGACACATAACCAACAAATCATTGAACTAGAGAGTGAGGTGATTACCAGTTTCTCTCGAAGGTAGGGATAACCCCCTCGTCCAATGTGATGATCAAAAACATTTTTTACACGAGCTCCCTTTGTTGAAGCCGAGTGTTTCTTCAACCACACATTATAATCATTTCATTATATTTAAAAAAACATAAACCTTATATTGTAGAGGATTTACACCTGAAACTTCTCTGATAGTGTGTAATCAACGAAGCGATCCCAGTCTTCTTGCCTGATCATCGTCCTGTGTCCCTTGGGTATCGCCTTCAGCTTTAGAGGTTTACCTTTGTTCGGCATAATGTATTTGGCATACATTTTTCTTCGGATATTCCGAAGAAGGTGTCCGAGCCGATTCATCACAGAAGGCCTATGACACGCCTCAATCTCAAAATATTTTTGCGTAATATAATACAGTAAAGGTAAATTACTTCCACAAACATAAAATGTACAAATAAAAATAAATAATAACCGTTGTTTGTTCCCACAGCTTAGCTCTAGGCTAATTTGTGACCTCCCTCCAATTTAAATGCCTCAATCAAACTATTTCCCTTACAACAACCCCTAAAAAACTTGCAAACTTTGATCTGGTTTGGCCAGTGAACCTACCCAGATTATCAAACTCCACTACCAGTCTGACACCACCAGAGTTTACATAATCGGTATTTAGCATAGATAACCTCGTCAACCCCCTTGTAGGTTTTTTCGTAGTAGCCAAACTGTTAATGGGTTCGATAGCCTCCAAATTGTTGATGGGTTCGATCGCCTCTGTCGCTATATCGCTGTCTACTTGAGTGTCGTTGTCGTTGGTTTGCTCGCTGGAGTAGCCTCCACTGTCGTCTGATTGAGCCTCCTCATCGGAGTATAAATCATGTTCTTCACCGATAATTGGTTCATCAATAAGCTTCATCTTCGATTGTTTCTTCAGTGCAAGGATTTTTATTTGTGGAGTGGAAAAGTTTTTTAATAATTTGGAGTGTAATTTGATTTTAAACTAATTTAGAGTTTTTGAATATTTAGAGCCAATTAGGAGCTTTTGCCTCCTTTTTAATTAAGAAACAATTGATTAACGGCATATGGCATAGTTTTTAATTTAAATTAAAGGGGATTTCAACTTGATTCAATAACAGAATTTGTACATAAGCGTTTTACTAGCGTATTAAAAATATTTATTGTAACGATTCTGACTAAACCAGGTATACTCTAACCGGTAGACAATAGTTACGTTATATTTAATGTCGGGTACATGAATTACCATAGTAATAATACGAGAATACATGGTTCACTGTATTGATTGTACGTGAATATATAACTTATCGTATTGAATATGCGATTAATCGATCGATAGTTATTGAAACCCGAACGAATCGAGGGTTCAATTATAGACGATATCTATAATATTTAGTGATGTTTACGAAGTATTAAAGCTTCGGGATAAGTGAATTAAAGCTCAGAAAAAGAATTTTCGATTTAATGGTACGTCGGTACGTTAAACGAAACCTTTAATACCAAACCGAGCAAGAGACGATCGATCAAGCCGAAAAAGATGCGCAATTATTAATAATATGATGTTTTAAGTTAATAAATGGCAGGGTTTAAGTTTTTAAAGTTTTTAAATCGGTTTTATATAAATTTCTTTTTTTTAAGCCGAAAACGACCATTTTAGCCTCGTTTTAAGCCAAATTAAACATTTAACCGAAAAACGAACTGAACCAGATTATCCAAAACATTATCCAGATTTCAGAAATCCAAATGAGTGGCTAAGAATGGAAAGGTGGGTCCCACCACACCCTCCTTTGAGTTCCGATCGGAAATAGGGGTTATACCCCATTCCTTTGTTATTTTTTTTCATCAACCATTGCAACATTCATCCTTTCACTCCACATTTTCACCTAAAAACCCGAGTTTGTAGCAAGAGAAGGAAGGTAAAAATCGAGTTATTTACGTTTCCATCTTCGTTTCTTGAGTTTATTTGCAAGAAAATGAGGTTTCAAAGATGAAAACCGATTCTTGCATGATCAAGTGATGTATACGGGTTATACAAGGGATCTTGGTCCAAGAAAGGAGTTAAACGAAACAAAAACGAATTTTTACGGTTTAAACTTTAGTTTTGAAACAATAACCGAAACTATAGTGTAAGAGGCTTGATTGTGAGTGTAACTTGCTTGGTATTGTGGTATGTTGGTTGTAGGTTCTGTATTTAGTGGTAGATAAGGCGGAAAGACGAGTGTGTAGCTTGTAGTGGCGGAAAACAAAAGGTATATTCGGTTTATGTTCGGTTATGAGTGTTTTGGACAGATTGTGGTACGTTTATAGTTAGGTCATGAAATTTTACAGAGGTGTTAGATATATGAAAATATGAGATCTGTGAAAATTTGGTAATTTTTGGACAAAGGATGAATATTTGGTGAATTTAATGCTCGGTTTTGGCTAAAAATGGTGAAAAATAGTTAAATATCATGAAAAATTCTGGAAAATTGCAGATAAGATTTTTATAACATGTATAAGTCACACACAAAATTTAGGTTAGTTGGAGAAGTCTATGTAGGCTTTTCGGTTAAACGAGTTCTAGGGTTTTCTAGCTCGGTTTTAGTCAAAATGGCATGTAAAAAGAGATTTTGGTTCTGGAAAAATTACAGGGGACTATGGGGATGGCAGGGGTCATTCAGGAAAAATTTGGGATTTTTCTAAGATCGTTTGTTATTTACGACATATTTAGTATTGAAATGGTGTTTAAAAATAGATAAATAAATTTTAAATATAAAAATTAATTCTGAAAATATTTTTATTAAATTCCCCACTGTCAAAAAGTGATTTGTGCAAAATTTCAAGATCCTTGATTAAACGGATAATTATTTGTGCTAAAAAGAAAATAAAAACAAACTTTTAAAGCTTAAAACGCGTAAACCGGTAAAGTTCGCCTAAACGAGCTGACCGGTGTATAAAAACCCTAAAAATGGACTATTTTCATACAACTGAGAAAACAAGTAAAAATAAATCATCCGAAAATAATTCGGGTGATTGAGTAATTTTATCCGATTTAACAGTTTCCGGTACACTAAAGACGGAAACGGGTCCCGCGGCCAATCGGGGCGTCTAAACCGAGCTCTAATATTACAACTTTAATTAAATTATCAGTCAACAACTATTTTCGGGTCGTGTGTGACCAAACTCATTTTTGAAACGTAAAAAAAACGGATAACCGTGCTAGGCACGCAAAACGGGGAAACGAACTAATATTAATTTTGACTATTGAACTCTAAACGAAATCACAATCTGAGTCCGGAGAAGTGTTCTGGGTTAACATTGCCCCCGGAACGGGTACAGTTATGGGTTAACATTGCCCCCGGAACGGGTACAGTACTGGGTTAACAGTGTCCCCAGATGTACCGGTTAACACGGTTAAAGTTATATTAATAGTGATTGTATAGTAACGATCGTAGGGATCATATTACAGATTGGACGTGTTAACTGATAATGACTGTTGTTACCTACTTGCATGTGATAAGGTGAGTTTCACGAGCCCCTTTTTCTGAATTGTTTTTAAATATTTTCCCGGGGCGGAAAGCATGTTATTATTAAAATGTTTAAGTACATACTGAACGCATGGATTTGCGTGTATTTATATATGTTTTATTGTACGGGAATCGTACGGAAATGTACTAAGATGGTAATTGTCTGAGTTGCTAACATTGAAAGGCCCCGCAACACGAGTGATTAGCTAAAAGCCGGTAGAGTGTGAATAGTACTATTGGTCTGACAAACCCAACTGGTCCGGCATTGATTTGCTGATGTTTCCCAGCCAGTTGCACATGTCTATTTTGTTGTTATATATTTTTGCTATGTAATGTTAGGCATAGCGGTTTGGGGCAGGTTCGTGGGCGGAGTATGCCACGGGGTTGTTTGTGGATAGTCAGAGGTTTCACTTGTGGGCTGAGCATAATTACATCGATAATATTATATTTTGATATTGATTTATCATGGTTTACTCGAATTGTGAAACTCACCAACTATTCGTAGTTGACCCGTTTTCTCACATGCTTTTCAGGTACAATTAAGATGAAGTGATTGCTTACGTGCTAAGTGCTTGATGTGTGTAAGATTTGCGTGTGGGATGTTATGATACATTATATTAAATAGAATTATGTATCGTATTGTATGATGTGTGTATCACCTAGACGGTAATGAAATATGAGATAATGTAATTTGAAGTATATTAATGTATTCAGTTTTCTTTATAAACAATGTGGTTGATATCAGAGGTGTCTGTGGCGCCCCGGTTACGTTTCCGTTGCGGTTACGGGGTGTTACATTTATATATGTTTTTGTACATAAGCGTCTTACAAGAGTAATAGACTCGTTTAAACAAATATGTAACATATTTTAACCTAATCGTTTACAAAGTGTTTTTTGTTTTATTTTTAGATTTAACAAAGTGTTGTTAATGATTTAGATAAGCGTATCACAAGTGTTTTTAACAAAGAAAGAGATGTCCATTAGATGATCCATAATACTGTTGGACTCGGTCTGCCCAAGAGACATATTAAATTGATGTGGCTAGTACGTTATGATCCAAGTCGGGTCATAACCAATAACAAGCTAGACAAACACCGATAATATTCGTTCATATATGATGTGATCATAGCAAATGAATATTAACACTTGAGTTATTTGGAAAGGGGTTTCTAAATAAAATGTACTTGTGTAATAAACAAATCATATGGATGATTTATGTTTTATGAAAGAACATTACATAGTGTTATTTAAGTTGGTTAAATAACAATATGTGAATAATAATAACCAAGCATGTCTCTTAACATATAATAGGTTTTATAAGTTATAAGTTATAAACTTATAAAAGTATATATGTATGGATATATATATATATGTTTAAAGTTTTATAAAAGAAAAAGATAATAACTCTTTCAAATGTAATATTATTATATGTTTGAGTGGAGACACGCAATGGTTATTATTGGTGGAGAGAAAGATGCCTTTAAATAAAACCAAGTCTTTCTCTTTCATTCTTTCATAACACACATAATTTCCAAGTAAACTTTTCTCTCTTCCTCTCTTGGGTATTTTCATCCAACATATGAAAAGAAGAAGAAAATTTCAAGTGCAAATCCAAGCTAGAAGTAGTGTGTTGTTGAAGCTTGGGGTATGCTAGCTTGAGGAGTTTCCATATTCAAGTTCTTACCTTTCAATCATCATCTCTTTCACCCGGTTTTGTCATATTGAAAGGTAGTAGTAACATGCATGGACTTATAGTGACATGCATGTATTTGATAGTGTGTAATTCGTATTGGGATCCGGGTTTGGGTTTTGCATGTTTAAAATTGGTTTTATACATATCATATTAACAGAATTTAAAACTTTTATATCCGCTGCGTTTTTTGGTAAAATAGGGATTTTATCACTTTGATAATCTTGTTAAAACACAACAATGGCATCAAGAGCCGCTTATACGAATGCATGCTTCATTAGACCCAAAATTTTTCGGGTTTATGGTGGGTTTCACCATTTGGCCGAAACTTTTTGGGGTTTTGGTTACCCCATGGTTTTTCAAGGTTATACTTTACATGCATGTGGTAATCTTGAAAAACAAAGTCATTTGGATGATTGTTTAGTTTGTTTGGACAAAACCCGAAACTTTCGGTTTGCTTAAGCTTTGGCCGAAAGTTTTGAGGCAAAAAGGGGAACCATTTTGGTCTTGTATTATTGCATATTTGGATGTGTAATAGATGTTCATAACCTAGCCATGGCCTTGTGTTTGGTTGAATGATTGTGTTGGTTGTTTGTTCATTCGATTTGGTTGTAATATTTATTTGGGTTTGTAATCTATTTATTCATTCATATGGCTTGTAATAATAAGTAGATTAGATGTATTTCTTTTACTAGAAAAATGTATTAGGATATATTTTGTAAAAGAAGATGCATGGATGGAAGCCCAAATAAAATGATGAAGACCACAACACCGGGAGTAAACACTTGGAGCATATGGATGCGGAATCAAGTGGGAGTTCACCGACACAAGTGCATGTTCTTTTGGGTCCCTTATGAGAGACTTTTTGACACACTTGTCTTCGGTCAACAAGTGTGGTCAATATTAGGAGGCTATGGTTATGAACTTGTGGTTGTGTATATTTTGTGCTTGCATGGTTGATTTACTTATTATTTGCAATATGGTTTGCTTAACAACTTAAAATCAACTAGCATAAAATTGGTTCCATAGAAATCGTTAGGTAATAAAAATTGGTTTTATTAATAACTAATGATTTCATAATAAAAATGGGTTTTATTAATTGGAACTTTGAAAATGGGTTTTTCAACTAAGTACCATACATTTTAATGCATGCAAATGAAAGGTACAATAAATAGTTTTCCAATCTAGAATTTAGGAAACTAAAATCCCTTTTTTTAAAAACAAGTTAAACACCATCCTTTTATACGACACTTAAGTCACTTGTAGACTTGAAAGTGAGTTAAGATCACCTAAGCACTTTTAAGAAAACTTGTGATCTTAAGGTGATTTTACAAGTACTTTTGGCATTAGGATCACCTAACCACTTGTATGAGTAAACTCACACGTGTGTATAAGTAGGACGACTTGATTTGAAACCATGACTATAGGATCACCTTAACATGGCGTTCAAAGGTGTTGATGGGATTTAACATACCAACTAAACATATGATGTTTAACCGATCCCATAAAACTAGAAGTTGCAAAGGGTTGCAATTATCAAACGTTGACTACCTTGTTAATTCGAATAGTAGGATAAAGGTCACCTAACTACTATTTGAATGAAACGTTGGGTTCTAGATTTTAATCAATAATTGTCTTGGAGACATTTAAAGGGTATTAAAGATTAAAATTTTATTAATATCGAAAATACTAATTTGAACTTTGTTAAAATTCTTTTAGATGGCCGCAAACAACGCACCGAACGCAATTATCCCACACGTGCATAATCTATCACTAAGATCCATTCTGGATAAGGATCGTCTAAACTTTAACAACTTCATGGATTGGTATCGAAACTTGAGAATTGTTCTCAAGCAAGAAAAGAAGTCTTATATTTTAGACGATCCTATTCCCGATGAACCCGATGTCAATAACTTGGATGCCTATGCGGATTGGTTAAAATACACCGAGGATTCAGTGCAAGTTTCTTGCCTCATGTTGGGAACAATGATTCCCGAGATCCAAAAGGATTTCGAGAATCATGGGGCGTATGACATGATAACCCAACTTAAGGAAATGTTCCTTACTCAAGCTCGGGTTGAGCGATTCGAAACGGTTCGAGCGCTTCATGCATGTCATATGGAAGAAACCCAATTTGTTTCATCTTATGTACTTAAGATGAAGAGCCACATTGATCGGCTTGAACGGCTTAACTGTCCCGTCTCAAAAGAGTTAGCCACGGATTTAATCCTAAATGGCTTAACTAAAAGGTTTGAGACATTCGTCATGAACTACAACATGAATGGATGGGACAAAAGCATTGGTGAGCTTCACGCAATGCTTAAGACAGCCGAGGCCGGCATGGGTAAAAAGGTTTTACCCGTTCTTGCGATCAATGAGGGTGGCTCAAAGAAAAGGCATCACCCGGAACCAAAAGCAAAGGTTGCCGTTGGTAAGGGGCAAGTCAAGAAGGGGTTCAAGGGAAAGGCAAAGGCGGAGCCAAAGCCAAAGAAGCTAAAGGTTAACGCTGAGGATCCGTGCTTTGGTTGTGGTGAGATAGGTCATTGGATGAGAAACTGTCCAACCTATCTCAAGGAGTTGAAAGCTAAGAGGGATGCGGGGCAAACCTCAGGTACAACTTTCATGATTCACATTGATCTTAATATTATTTCTTCTAACACATGGGTATTGGATACCGGATGTGGAACTCACATATGCAATTCATTGCAGGGGTTCAAAAGAAGAAATGAGGTGAAGAAAGGAGATATAAGTCTCTTCATGGGCAATGGAGCAAAGGTTGACGTCCAAGCCCGAGGAGATTATGTTTTAAAGCTTCCAAATGGTTTGGAAATTGTTTTAAAAAACATTTTATATTCCCCTAGTTTGACTAGGAATATTATCTCTGTTTCTGTATTAAGACAATCTGGTTATGACTTTAAGTTTGTTGATAATGGTATTTATGTTTTCATGGATAATGTCTTTTATTTTAAAGCGATGCCGTTTTATGGCATTTATGAATTAATTCACGATGACTCATACATTGATAACTGGTTGTACCAAGCTAACACCAAAAGTCTCAAAATGGATTTGAGTAATACTTTTCTTTGGCATTGTCGCCTTGGTCACATAAACAAGAATCGTATTCATACACTTCGAAAGAATGGTCTTTTGAAATCAAATGTTGATTCATTTGATGAATGTGAATCTTATTTATTGGGAAAGATGACCAAAGAACCCTTTAATGGAACAAATGAAAGGGCGAAAGACTTATTAGGTATCATACATTCGGATGTATGTCGACCTTTTAGGACAATGACAAGAAATGGTGAAAGATACTTCATTACCTTTACCGACGATTATAGTCGCTATGGGTATGTGTTCTTGTTAAGACACAAAAATGAGGCCTTTGAAATGTTCAAAGTCTTCCAAAATGAAGTACAAAATCAACTCAACAAAACAATCAAAGTACTACGTTCCGATAGAGGAGGTGAATACCTCAATGATGTGTTTCTAGAACATCTTAGAAGTTGTGGGATTGTCTCACAACTTACTCCACCTGGAACACCACAACATAATGGTGTGTCCGAAAGGAGGAATCGAACTTTATTGGACATGGTTCGATCCATGATGGCTAGATGCTCATTACCTCTATCATTTTGGGGTTTCACTGTGATCTCTGCTGCCCGTATTTTAAATATGGCACCAACCAAGAAAGTGGATAGGACACCTTTTGAAATATGGCATGGAAAGGCTCCATTATTTTCATACTTAAAGGTATGGGGTTGTGAGGCTTATGTTAAGATCTACACCCCTGACAAACTTGAATGTCGATCCACTAAGTGTATATTTGTAGGATATCCCACGGATTCGATGGGATATTATTTCTACAATCCAAGCGAGCATAAAGTGTTTATATCTCGAAAGGCTAAGTTCTTGGAAAGAAGGTTCCTTATGGAAGGAAATGATAGAACTGTAGAACTCGAAGAGGATCGAGAACTACAAGCCGATACACGTTTGGTTGACACTAGCAATCAACAAGAGGTTGTTGAGGATGATCAAATGGTTGATCAAAACACACAAAACATTTGCAAATCTGGTAGAGTTAGCACCCCACCTGAGAGATATGGATTTTTCATGGATGGATGCTACGTGGTTGATTCGGATGAACCCACCACATACCGAGATGCAATGTCGCAATCTGATTGTGACAAATGGCTAGAAGCCATGAATGTTGAGATGCAATCCATGCATGACAATCAAGTATGGGACTTGGTTGCTCCACCTCTAAATTCCAAGCTGGTTGGAAGTAAGTGGGTTTTCAAGAAGAAAACTGATATGCATGGAAACTTGGATACTTATAAAGCTAGACTTGTAGCAAAGGGTTTCACTCAAACTCAAGGGGTTGATTATGATGAAACTTTCTCGCCCGTGGCGATGCTAAAGTCTATAAAGATATTGTTTGCCATAGCCGCATATTATGACTATGAGATATGGCAAATGGATGTCAAAACTGCTTTTCTAAATGGGCATCTTAATGAAGATGTTTATATGGTTCAGCCTGAAGGTTTTGTCGATCCACAACATCCTAACAAAGTATGCAAGTTTAAGAAATCAATCTATGGATTGAAACAAGCATCCAGAAGTTGGAATCACCGTTTTGATGACGAAGTTAAGAAATTTGGATTCATCAAAAACGCTGATGAAGCTTGTGTGTATAAGAAATCTAGTGGGAGCATCACAACCTTTCTGGTATTATATGTCGATGATATATTACTGTTTGGAAATAACATTCCAACCTTGGAAGGTGTAAAAGCCTGGCTTGGAAGCTGTTTTTCCATAAAGGATCTTGGTGAAGCCGCCTATATTCTGGGAATAAGAATCTATAGGGATAGATCAAGGCGGTTGATAGGTTTGAATCAAAGTGCATACATTGACAAGATCTTGAAAAGGTTCAAGATGGAAAACTCTAAGAAAGGTTTGGTACCTATTCAAAGAGGAACGATGTTGAGTGCTTCTCAATGTCCAAGCTCAAAGGATGAGCAAGACAAAATGAGTGGTATCCCATATGCATCTGCTATAGGATCCATCATGTATGCCATGATTTGAACTAGACCGGATGTGTCATGCGCCTTGAGCAAGACAAGTCGATACCAACAAAATCCGGGAACTAGCCATTGGATGGCTGTTAAGAGCATATAAATATATATATATATATATGTTGATGATGATGATGGTGACACCGATGTTTAATGATTTGTAAACCGTATGATCGACTACGACCATGATAACTGTTAGTGCATGATTTTGTCGTTCAAGTCTTTGTAACTAATCAGTTGTAATTTATTAATATTATAATGTAAAAGGTTTTTTTTAGAAAACAAGTAGTTCGTTATGTATAGGCTAATTCGTTAAGGATGTTTAACGAATTAGCCAGTTCGTTATATGTAATGTTGATTCACTAAGGATGTTTAACGAATGGATTGTAATTCGTTATGTATGTTTCCCATTCGTTATGGACTGTTGACGAATGGGGGCATAACGAATCACTGATTCATTATGCTTTCCCTTTTGTGTTATGTAAGTTAACGAATGGAGCCAATTCGTTACGGGATGTGTAACAAATTGGTCTCCATCGTCTATATAAGGCTTTGTAGTCTTACATTAATTAAGAGTTGAGTTATTATTATAACGAAACCCTATCCATCTCCTCTCTCGTTCAATTCTTCGCTAAACCTATTAATACTACTATTATATCAATTACTATTATATAATATACATAACTAAGAACATATCATAAACTAGATCCGTAAATTATTGATCGATTACGTTATGGATTGATTAGATCTGAGATTTAAGGTAAATATAAGTGGTATCAGAGCATTCTGGTTGTTAGATTGTCCTTAGTTAATATATATAGGATAGATTTAGGTGTGTTCGCGAGTTGATGACGATCAGTTTGAGCTTTGATTTGGCCAAATTGGTGCCGAATTAAGGTTGTATTAAACAATTATCATTTGGGTTTCGATTAGTTGTGAATCTGGAAAATTTCCAGATTTCTGGAAATCTGATTGAAGATTTGAGTATGGCCGTAATTCGTTATGATTAATTCGCTAACCATGGGTCTTAATTCGTTATCAGTCCCTAACTAATTCGTGACATGTGTCAAGTTTGTTACAACTGAATAACAACCTAGTTCGTTATTCACTGTAGCTAATTCGTGCTCTTTGATTCGTCATTGATTCGTGCTTTGTTCGTCATTCTAATTCTTCACTAGTTCTTCATTAATTCGCTATACTAATTCGACAATGATTCGTTAATGACTCATCATTGTTTCGTTATACTGATTCGTCAGTTATTCGTTAGTGACTTATCATTGATTTGTTACTAATTCGTTACACTTAATTCGTTGCTGGTTCGTCAAAATACTGTTCCTGATTCGTCATCCAGACTTCACTTGATTCGTTAAGTTACTGTTTCCAATTCGTTATCCATACATCACTTAATTCGTTAAGTTCATTGTTTCTGATTCGTTACTGAATTTTAATTTTAACCCAAAAGTTTGGATTTTTGTTAAATTTGAACTTTTTAATTAAAATCGCTATTTTTTATGCGTTGGCATCTCGAAACGTACTGATGCAACAAATTTTACACCTCGATACGGAAATTGGATCCCATTAGAAATGCCCACGACTAGTGAAATTCAGTGATTTTGCCAAGTGCGAACCAAGTTTTCGAGCACATCTTGGTTTTGTTCATCCCAAACTTTTCTAGATGTCTTGATGATGTCTATACTGTTCCAATGCTTGGTGATGAAACTATGTGTTTTACCTAGAGGTGGCAATGGGAGTGGGTTGGGTTGGATTTGGGTGATGGGTCAGGATGGCTATGGGTCAGGATGGATTTGGGGTCAGGATGAATTTTTAAAATAGAGGGTTAGGATGGATATGAGTCAAGATGGGTAAAACTAACCCATATTAACCCAAGTGAAGGTTGACATACAAAGGGTTTTAAAAATCCCTCAAAAAAACTATTAAAAAATAATAACTCAAAATATAAATAAAAAGCGCAAAATGTAAAATAACTAAAATGTTTCCACCATCATCCTCGTTCATTTAAAAAAAAAACGTTTTGTACCGGTTCAGGTTCGAGGTTTTCGGGGGTTTTTACTGTTCGGTTTTGTTTTTTTCATTTCTGTCGTTTCGGTATCTACTCGGTTTCGATTTCTCAGTTTTTTCCGTTTCATTTCATGTTTTTTTTTCGTTTTGATTCATTTGTTTTATTTTGGTCGGCTACGTTTCAGTTTTTTTGTTTCGTTTTTGTAAGCTTTTTGATTGCATTTCGCTTTTTTTGTTTCGTTTTGGCCAGTTTTTCGGTTTCATATCGGTTTTTTTTGTATCGTTTTGGTCGTTTTTCTACTTCAGTTCAGTTTCGTTTCAGTTTTTTTGTTTCGTTTGGTCGGTTCGGTGTTTTTGATTCGTTTTGGTCCGATTTTTAAATTACATTTAGTTTTTTTATGTTTCCTTTTGGTCAGGTTTTCAATTTCAATCCGGATTTTTTGTTTCGTTTCGGTCGTTTTTCTATTTCGGTTAAGTTTCGTTTCGGTTTTTTTGTTTCGCTTTGGTCGGTTCAGTGTTTTTGTTTTGCTTTGGTCAGGTTTCAATTGCATTTCGTTTTTTTTTTGTTTCGTTTTGTTTTTTTTTTTTCTATTTCGGTTCACTTTCGTTTTGTTTTTTTGTTTTGTTTCGGTCGATTCGGTGTTTTTTTTCCGTTTTGGTCGGTTCAGTGTTTTTGTTTTGTTTTGTTTTAGTTCGCTATTCAGTTGCATTTCGCTCTTTTTTTGTTTCGTTTTGGTGAACTTTTCGGTTTCATATCGTTTTTTTTCGTTTTGGTCGTTTTTCTATTCTGATTCAGTTTTGTTTCGATTTGGTCGATTCGGTGTTTTTGTTTAGTTTTGGTTAGCTTTTCGGTTGCATTTCGCTTTTTTTGTTTCGTTTTGGTCAGTTTTTTGGTTTCATTCCCGTTTTTTTGTTTCGTTTTGGTCATTTTTATGTTACGGTTCAGTTTCGTTTTTGTTTCATTTTAGTCGGTTCGGGGTTTTTGTTTCTTTTTGATCGTTTTTTGGGTTTCGGATGAGTTTTGTTTCGCACGTGATAGTTTGGATATTTTGAATTAGATAAATTTTGGATAACTTGGGTATTTTGTTTTTATCCATTTTAACCTATAAATGAAACTCACTTGTATATTTCCAACCCATCTTGACCCACTTGAAATTTTTGTGATCCATCCAAACCCATTTAACTTTTAAAGTTTATCCATCTTGATCCAAAACAATCCATTTGGGTTGGGTTTTCCACCCTTAATTTTACCCCTAAAGCTTTTTCTCAATACTCGCATGAGGAAAAGAAAGCTTTAGAGATTGAGACTAAAGCGTACTCAACTCTGACTATGGCATTACCTGATAACATATTTCATCAAGTTGGGAGTATAAAGATCTGTGCTTCATTATTTCAACATACTAAAATGAGAAGCATGGGAAACACAGAAGAAACCAAGAAAGTAATGTTGAAGTTTCAATTCCGAAACATTAACGAGAAGAGACTGTTGACAAAATGCTCACTCATTTTAATCACTTGATAGCAGAAATGAATAAGTTAAAGATGGATCCTTCTGAACCTGACAAGATGGATACGATTAAGAACGTTGCTCATATTCAACATTTTTTATTGTGTTGAAAGAAAATAATATTTTCAAAAACGAAGATTTAACGGCTTCAGAATTCATGCAAAATGTTGAAGCTATAGAATATGATATGATGTGTTAGAAATCGTCAAAACAAATTCAAGATCCATCCTTTTATGGTGGTAGTATGCCATTAAATAGCACTACATCTCCGATCATTGCATTTCATACTCAGAATGCAAATGAGGGATCATCAACTTATAGTGATCCTAACGTATGCTCTATGTGCTTTCATGACCTCGTATGAGAATTTGGTTGGTAGTAAAATTGCCATGAGTGAGTTAACTGATGAAGATTATTACCAAATCGATCCTGATGACTTGGAACTTATGGATCTTAAGTGGAACATGACAATGATTGTGAGAATAGTGAAGAAATTCATGCAAAGAACTGGGAAAGATCTACCATCTTCGAACAAGAAAGTTGGTTTTGATTAATTAAAAGTCAAGTGTTATAACTGTCAAGAATTTGGCCATTTTGCCAAAGAGCGTGACAAACCAAAGAAAGAGTTCAATGGACCTCAAAGCTAAGATAGAAGTTCTAGGAAAAAGGATAACGATGCTGCTGATAAGCCTTTTGGCAGTAAACCTTCTGCTTCGGGATCACATGCTCTTCTTTCTACTGCTGAGGGGACTGATTGGACCCAAAGATTGTTTTGCAACGATAATCAAGAGAACATGGCTATGTTTGAGCAGAACGAAAGATTTCAAGACGCAAGTGGGAATGAGCTCTCATCTTCTTCTGCTTCTGTTAATTTATCTGCAAGTGTGCCCTATGTTGATTGTGAAACTGCTAAGCCTAGGTAGAATCGCTGAAAGAGCATAATGAGCTATTGGTAAAAGAAATTGCTTCTCTCAAGGATACTTATAGAAAATCATTAGAATCTCAAACGAGATCTAGGGAGAAAATTGAAGCATTGTCTATTAGTAAC
The DNA here is from genome assembly GCF_021521415.1 of Bidens hawaiensis. Taxonomy (NCBI): domain Eukaryota; kingdom Viridiplantae; phylum Streptophyta; class Magnoliopsida; order Asterales; family Asteraceae; genus Bidens; species Bidens hawaiensis. Next base: position 58,137 of record NW_027495461.1, read on the forward strand.
CATAATCTGAAAGCTGAATTGTCTGTCAAAATGACAATAGATGATCAAAAATTTCAAGAAATTTTAAAACATCGAACTAAGATAACAGAACTTGAGAATGAAATTCTTGACTTGAAAAGCAAATTTGGCAAGTTTAGATATTCATCATTTCTACTAATTGAAATTATTGAGGTAACTGGCAAGCAAAAAGATTCAAAGAAAGGTGTAGGCTTTGTTGAAGTACCACCACAATTTCATAACGATTATACTGCAAATCCTTTTGCGGAAAAAAATAAATTGTTGTTAATGAATCTTTTGTTGAAGAAAAACCTAAACTGGTAAAAATGATAATGTTAATGCCTAATCTTCAACTCAAAAATCTCATGTTCAATGTAACAAAGTTTTTGTTGAATATGTTGAAAAAGTTATCATTGAGGATATGTTTGAACCTGAAGTTATATACAAAGACCAGAACATTCCAAATTCCATCACATTTTATGTGAACCTCATGAATTTAAGGAGGCGGTGTATCGTTAAAGTACATCTCAGGTGAAAAAGAAGGAACTGGTTAAGGTTAAGGCTAAGGCTAATAAATCAGAAAAGCCGAAGATTTCTGATGAAGATTTGATGCGCTTTGTCAATCCTGTTACTTCTAAGCCATCTACTGGTCGTGTATTTAAGCTGAAAGGGATCAGCAAAGTGTTCACTAAGAAGGACATCCCACTTAATTTAATCAAGCCCGAATTGACTGAAAGTGTCTTTCAAAATGAAACTTCCAAGATACAAGATCTTGAGCATAAGTTTGTGAACTCTAAGACATCAACTGTAATAGATCCTTTGATAAAAGCTAAACAATTGATAAATCTGCTAAGAAAGTTCAATTTGTTAAATCAAGTGGAACAGACACTTTACAGAGTTTTTCAAACAGTTTAAACCTTGATTTCTACATGAAAAGGAAATCTGTGACATTTGATGACTTGGACAAAGGTTCCATTGCTGGTGTTTATCATAAACCTTCTGTTGCACAAGTTTCTGCTAACCCGCAATGTGAAAATGTTGACATGAGAACACGTTTTCTTTGTGGTGAACAAGGTCACGTAGTCAGAAACTGTCGACTGAAGGAACAATCCAAACCTGTTCCCGCGATTTAGGAGACCTTGAAAAGTCCAATGTCGAAACCCAAATTTTGTTTTCTTATGTGAATCCTCGTAAGGTGGTTCATGTTAATGAAAATTCAAGTAATTTAATATCCAAATTTGTTCCCATGGAACCTATTTGCAAGAACGTGAATACAAATGTAGTTCAAGCTGCATACTTGAGACGAAAGTCGAAACGACCTGTGAATTATTCACAAGCGGCTAAACCAAATTTGGATTCACTAAGCATTAAAACTTCATGTAAAACTCAAGAGGTGCCCAAGACTGAGGCTTGGGCTGTCTTTTTGAACTTATCATTTTTCATTCATGTGCAGAGTTCATCCAAGACCGTTTCTGGTGAAAACTAGATAATGGATAGTGGATGCTCTCGTCATATTACCGGCAATATTAAGAATATACAAGGAGGGTTTGTGGCTTTTGCGGGTAATTCGGGATATTCATGGGTGTTATTCTAGATAGTGGATGCTCTGGTGATGGTATTATTTGGTTGTCCACTGATGACTATTCAAGATATTCATGGATGTTATTTATGAGTTCAAAAGATCAAACACCCATTCAAGTTCAAAATCTAATCACTAAGATTGAATCACTGTACAAAATGAAAGTGAGACATATTCGAAGTGATAACGGTACGGAGGTCAAAAATACTGTATTCGATTTCTATTGCAATCAGAAAGGAATTCATCGAGAATACAGTGCTCCATATGTACCACAACAGAAATGGTGTGGCTATAAGGAAGAACAGAACTTTGATTGAAGCTGCAAGAACAATGCTAGCAGATTCTAAGCTTCCTGTTCAATTTTGGAACGAGGTCGTGAATACTGCTTGCTACAGGCTTAATCGTGTTTTGACAGTGAAGAAGCTTCAAAAGACGAGTTATGAACTTCTGAACAAGAGAAAGCCTAATTTAAAGTACTTGGAGCCTTTTGGGTGTCCCCGTACTATGTTGAAGAAAGATACGGGAAAATTTTGAAGAAAAAGAAATTGAAGGCTATTTCTTCGGTTATGCATCAAGAAAGAAACGTGTATTTAACTTTACCTTTGACTGTGTAGAGGTGTGGTACCATGTTGATTTCCAAATATATACCACACCTCCCCAAGGTAAAGGACCTGATTGGATATTCGACTATGAGAGTTTATTTAACTCATTTACTCAAATAGATGACCAACCAGATGAAGACTTGGTACGTGCTTATCTGGAAGATCAACTCTTACCTCCAAGATCTTCTGGTTCTAATTATGATGAAGCTCCACATGATGATCTTCCTGATACATCTGATGTGATTTCTATCTTGTCGGATGATGGTCATTTTGTTGATTCCACCTCGGCTCCATTTCCTGAAACACATGACATCGGTGAATCGTCTCTTGATGCTGAGAAGAATCTAACTAAATTAACTGAAAATGTTGTTGTGTCTGAGAATCCTACTATTAGGATTCATACTTATCATCCACATGACAACATCATTAGTGATCTTGATGTAGGTGTGCAAACACGCCATCAAGTTGCTACTTTGAATGAATCTAACATATTGTGTGCGTATGCCGATATGCACACATCGAGAATCATGAATCTCGCAAAATAGACTTGCTTTCTATCTCTAGTGGAGCCAACGAATGTTCGTATGGCACTTGAGGATCCATCTTGGGTAGAAGCAATGCAAGAAGAGTTGCAACAATTTCATTGACTAGGTGTATGGGATATAATTGACAAACCCGTTAGAGTTAAGAAACCAATTCCTACGAAATGGGTATTTAAGTGCAAGAAAGACGATCGTGGTGTGATCGTATGAAAAAAAAGCAAGATTAGTGGTTCAAGGCTTCCATCAGCAAGAAGGCATAGAGTACACCAAAGTATATGCTCCAGTTGCACGATTGGAAGCTATACGAATATTTTTGGCTTATGCGGCATTCAAGAATATTAAGGTTTATCAAATGGATGTAAAGAGTGTGTTTCTCAATGTAGAACTACATGAAGAAGGGTTTGTTTTGCAGCCTCCTGGATTTGAAGATCAAGATTATCTGGACCGTGTTTACCGATTGAACAAGGCCATGTATGGTCTACACCAAGCCTAGAGAGCTTGGTACGACACACTTGTGTCAATGTTACCGATAATGGCTTCAACTGAGGAATTATGGACTACACTCTATTTTATAAGAATGTTGGTGATGAGCTACTCCTTGTACAAATATATGTCGATGACATTATATTTGGTTCAACAAACGACAAGCTGTGTATGGAATTTGAGAAGTCGATGCAGATGAAGTACGAAATGAGATCGATGGGGGAGATGAACTTATTCGTAGGGTTGCAGGTTCATCATTTTGATAAGGGAATCTTCATTCATCATATGAAATATGTGAACGGTGTCAAGAGCCGATTCAAGATAACTGCAGGAAAAATCCCTTCGACGCCTCTTCCCGTGGGTCACAATGTTTCACCGAACAAACTGGAGGATACCGTAGATCCTACCCTTTACCGAGCGATGATAGGTTCATTAATGTATTTAACTGCTTCTCGGCATGACATAATGTTTGCAGTTTGTTTGTGTGCTAGGTACCAATCAAGTCCCCGAATGACTCACATGGTGGCCTTTAAATGTATACTTCACTATCTGAGGGGTAATCTTGACACCGGGTTACGGTATCCCAAGGATGATAGTTTTGAATTCACTGCGTTTTCCGATTCGGATTATGGTGGATGCAACATCAACTTTAAATTGACTACAGCGGGTTACGGTATCCCACTATTGATGTGTTTTTACAGCCTTTAATTGACGATCTAGCATCTTTATTTGAGGTCGAGGAGCCAACGTATGATGCATATAAACAAGATAAGTTTACACTTCGTGCAGTTGTGTTATGGACGATTAATGGTTACCCTGCTCTTGTTACACTATGTGGTTGCCCTTACATTGGATTCAAAGGTTGTGTAGTGTGTCGGGGCGACACTCTGTTTCTTCAACTTTATCACACAAAGAAGCAGAGTTATGCTGCCCACAGAAGGTATCTATCACATGACCACCCTTTCAAAAAACAAACAAAGATGTTCAACAGAAAAGAATAGATGAGAACCGCTAAAGAGCCTATAACCGTGGGAAGAGATATACGACAAGGTCAAAAACATTAAGAACGAATGGGGAAAGGAACCAAAATCTCTAAGTGGGAGTAAGAGAAAAATGGGTAAAACAACGTTGCTGCCATATTGGAAGAAGTTCAACATATGGTACCAACAGCTCAGCTATTGGAAGCATTTACCAGTCCAGCATTGTATTGATTTGATGCATGTTGAAAAGAATGTGATAGAGAGTACTGTTGGGACGTTGCTGAACATTCCCGGTCGGAAAAAAGACGGATTGGAAGCTAGAAAGGATTTGGAGTTTTTAGGGATTAAAAAGGAGTTGCAACCGAAAGCAAAAGGCAACAATACAGAACTGCCTGTAGCATGCTTCACATTATCAGTACAAGAAAAATACATGTTTCTTGAAACATTGTATAGATTGAAGGCCCCACTAGGGTATTGTTCTAACTTCTATATTCTGGTTAATATTAAAGAAAATAAGCTACAAGGCCTTAAATCACATGATTATCACATGCTTATGCAACAATTTCTGCCCCTTCCAATACGGTCCATCATGCCAGAACCAATGAAAAATGCTATAATCAGGCTTTGTTTTTATTTTAAGTAAATTTGTAGCAATGAAATCATTGTAGAAGAGCTTGATAAGATGCAGGAAGAGCAAATAGTTACACTGTGCCTGCTGGAGAAGTACTTTCCTCCATCATTTTTTAATTTCATGGTTCACTTAACCGTGCACCTTGTCCGAGAGATAAAATTATGTGGGCCACCATGCTTTCGTTGAATGTATCCCTTTGAAAGGTGTATGAAGGTTATCAAAGGGCATGTGTGAAACAAAACTTATCCAGAAGGGTGCATTGCTGAGAAAAACATTGCGGAAGGGTGCATTGCTGAGAAGAACACTGAGAGTACTGTTGGTATTCCGCATAATAAGAATGATGATAATGGGGAGACAATTTCAGTCATAGGCGCTAAATCAGTTGAAGTTTCCCCTGATCTCTTCAAGAGAGCACATTTCTATGTGCTGCAGAGTACGCCCGAAATAGCGCCGTATATCGAGTAAGTATTACTAACATATATACTCTAAATTATATATATATATATATATATATATATATATATTAATTCACAATATATTATACTCCTACTTGCAAACAACACAAGACCTCTTTGAAAAACCAAATGCTTGGTAAACGACAAGCATTGCTGGAGAAGGAACATACCTGAATGTTTGGTGACTGTTACGCGACAATATAGATCAATTTATTAAGTCTTCTATATTTTTAAAAAATCTTTTATAGTTTCTTCAATGTAGGTGAATCTAATCCTTGTAATGAATTCAGGTTGAAAGATAGCTAGCGGTCTCCCCAGATTCTATATCGGAAACCATAAAGTGGATTGCACACGGAGCACACCGCAACCTATACAAATATGACTCATATGACATCAAAGTTTTTTTTCATTTAGTACAAAATCTCATGATGGTAGAGTTTACCAGAACAACGGGGTTGCTGTAGAGGCAGATGGTAGAGTTTAACTATGGACAGAACTTTTATTTTGGGGTTTTGCAATAGATATGGGTCCTATATTATCATACTAAAAGAATTCCGATCTTCATGTGCCGATGGGTTGACCGTAAACATGTTAAACATGATATTCTTGGTTACACGAGGGTCGACCTAACCAAATTTGGCCACAAGGATGATCCATTGTTATTGACCTCGCAAGTATGCCAGGTGTTTTATGTTCAAGATCAGTTGGATAGAAAAAAACATGTTCTCCTCATGACTCCACCGAAGAATTATAGACATTCGTATTATGAGGTCGATGAGGAATTTAGTACGGTAACTTTCCATCATGAGGATAGAAGATTGCCACATGTACAACCAAATCAAATGCTTCGTAATGAGTCCCCGTATGATTACTGGAGGCCCGGGGAAAAGCCTACAAGTATTCATAATGGAGATTGAACCCTATATACTGTTGTTACAAAACCAGCAGTTATGTATATTGTAACAGAACTGCTGGTGAGGTCGTTGATTATCAGAGAAGATGTCCAATAAGTGCTGTTTTTATTGAGCATCTCCAAAGAACTGCTGGTTACAATAACTGAGGGTTCCAGAAGACATATTATGGCGATGGACACTGATGTCGGGGTTGTCGTCCAACATTTTATTTTCAAACTCAGCAGTTGTTTACATTCATACAGTAGTTTGTTTGCCTAGTTAGATGTTAATAATGTACATTGATACATGATATCACCATTCTTTACTTTGTACTTATTAATTCAAACTAAAGAAATATTAGTTGTTTTTAATACTATTACTACTTATACTGGCCGGTTTGTTGAATTCATTTCATCTTCTGGCTATTTTGGTCAATTGGTGTCAAGTTCAAATAGAAATGCAGGTCTATTTCATTTGATTAAGTTCAAACAGACATTAACTAAAGACACACATTCAAACATCAAGTGTAATGTTGAAACCAAATAAGCAACATATATAAAATACAACATCATGTTGTCTAGGGGTGTTCATGGTTCGGTTCGAAACCACGAAACCGCCCAAACCGGCCATCGGTGACAGTCATCATTTCTCCGCCAGATGCTTTTGTTTCTTGCACAACCTCTATTTGTTTATATTGTTCTTCTGCTTCTAATTCAACATACTTTCACCCGCTGGTTTTCCTGCAAAACATTATCAACTCATATTCTAAAAAACAAAAAAGACCATTATTCCCTTCTTTTCACTAACCTTCATACCCAAATTATGCCCTCCATACTCAGATCTTTGACCATAGCATCTGTGGGTCTTAGACTTTGAGGAAGCCTTTGAACAAATAATATTCAGTTTTGAAAAAACCCTTTCAAACTCAATGCCATCACCAGTAACCTAATTTAAGATCTTGTGATGGCATCAAGTTTTTTAATGAATTTTATCAAAATTTAAGATCCTTGGGAAGTTTAAGATCTGTGGAAACCTTAGATATTTTCTGCATGGGCATGTCTGGAATTCATATAACATATATTTAAGCCTAATAAATTTCAGTCAGCAGTTTTATTACAGTCATTAAAGTCTCAGTTGTTTTATAGTTGATTGTTGAGTAACTGCATACTACCTGTCAAAATGGTTCCCTCACGCTTTTGAAACATTCACAAGCTAATTAATTTTGGAAATTAAATACATTTATACCTACTGCCTGTCAAAAATCTTGGAAATATATTTATGTAATAGTCTACATTAAAGCTAACTAAAAAAAAAAACTATATCTCACGCTTATAGTACGCTTTAAATAAACTATATTTTACTAGATATGATACAAATCAACTTAACTAAATTAAATTGCAGTCTCAACTATCAAAAATTAAATTTTAGGTTTGTTATTCACTCACACTAACATCTATTTTAATGTTAATTAAAATAAAAAAAACTATATCTCACGCTTGTAGTGCTCTTTAAATACGTGTTAACCAAAATATATTTATTACATTTATAGTTAATACTTAAATTACATTATATTATAAAAAGCTAAAACCTAACATCATATTCCAGTTCTGAATCTACATCAATATTAATATTAGTTCTATTAATATATATAAATAACAGGCTCGTTTAGGCTCATGAGAGGGCTCGAGCTCGATAATGATATAAAATACGTGCACACAGCATCATCAACACAGTTAATAGGATAACCAAAATATATGAATAATTAATTTAGATGCATTACAATATTAATATAAACAAACTAATTACAAATTATTACTGGCTAAGCCCTACCATCAGATTCCATATCTGAATCTATTTTCTGGTCATTCTCTTCTGGAGTACGAGAGGGCATGATCCTCTCCCACATTTCATCCGAGGAGTAGGTGGAGTCCTTTAGCCTTTGCATATGAAGGTGCAACTCAGTACGGAATGTCCCATAAGCGGACACAGCCTTGAAGTCCTTGATTCCGTTCAACCGGATCTATGCGACCTTGATTCCCAGAGCTTCCATCACAATGCTGAAATAGTCAGCAGTGGTGTACCCAAGAAACCTAACCATTCGGTTAAGTTGTTGGTACCTGAAAGTTAGAGGGTTGACATAGTCAATATACCTCACCCTTTGATTCTTTCAGACGGTGCCAAAATCAAAGTGGAAAACAATGGTGAACAAGGTGGGGTTGTAGTAGATGGGTGGAGCCTCACCCTTTTTTCGTACAACCCATATTACTGGTGCCATAATATTTTCGGAAATCGATCAGAAACCGTGAAGAAGACGGTGAAGAAGGCGATGGGGTCGATTGTCATTTGCTGGAATATTGGAGGGGATGTGGGGGAAATTGGAAACCGTGACTGGTATTTAAAAACCATCATAGGAATCCGGTATATCTCCCTGAGAAATTGAAATTGGCAGCACAAGGAGCAAGAAAGACAATGATTATCTGGCCACTCGTCAATTCACCGTGTGGCCATTAATTACGTTTGGACACACTTAAAAATATTTTAGTGAGACCATTTATCACTTATAGCCACACATAATAAGTGTATCTGTGACAATTAAAAACTTAGGAAAAATATAACTAAACTACTCTTTGGTCACACAACCACGTATAAGTGGCCATATATTTTAAGGCTTGGCCCATAAGATTTATAATCCTAGGATCTTCTCTCTCCAGTTCATCAATTCTGGCTTGAATGTTTTCCCTTTGAATATCAATTAATTTAAATGGGGGGAGGTATGTTCTTCTTCTTCTTCATTTTTCTCTTCATCTCCTTCCACCTCATCTTCCACATCTGACAAGTTATCTAATCCTTCAATACGTGTCTCATTTGCATAATAATCTTCATCTCTTACAGGTTGTACATGCACAACATTGATAACTAATTTCTTCCTTTTGGGCATGGCCTCCTTAGGGAATTTTTCTGCACCAAACCTCTTTCTTTTTCTTGAATATCTTAATAAATCAGCTGCCAAACATTTCTCATCTTTCTTCATTTCATTGAATAAACTTTGAAACATCTTTTCACTTGCATTCTTCACCATTTCATCATGTATAGTTTTTGCATCCAAATCATTTATCAACTGCTTTTCAGATTCTTCAGTTATAGGTTCAGCAGTATGAACAGTTAGTTTAGTAGTTTGTTCAGAGATTTGTTCAGGAGTTTTGGGTTGCTGGAATTTTTAGATGACAATTACTAATGGATTGTCAGCATCTTCAGCTTGTTGCAACCTCAATAACTTCTTGTTCCACCTCCCATTTCTCCTCATTCAGTTTCTTCTTCAATTAAATTCCTCCATCAAAATCCTCTGTTCTTCCATCTGTTTATCAGATACGTATCTGTTTAACATATCCATTTTAATCCATTCTCCAACAATTTTATCATGCCTTTTAATCCCCCCTTCCACAGATTCATCTAAAATAGGAGTTTATCACTGGATTCTATTCTCTTTTGTTTCAAAGGTTGCAGCTAGCCCTCATGTTCAACATAGCCTTACCTTTGATCCTCCTCCTTTCATCCTCCACATCCTCCAATCTAGATGGGCCAATGTCCCTCACCATAGTGGCTGGGAACTCATATATTTTCTTCATTAAGTCTTTTAATTCTTCATCAACCACCTTTTCTTTTGAAGTTACCTCATCAACATCATCATTTAACTCTTCAGCCTTATCAGTCAAAATTATTGTTTCACCTGAAATTGCCATCTCCTCAGTGACATTATCAGCTTCAATTATTTTATCACTTGGAGCATTAATCATTTCATCATCATTCTCCACTATTGATTCAAAAATCATGTCATTATTTATCTCATCCTTATCATTCATTTCAAGATCAGCCTCAAGCACATTCATTTCAACCTCATCATCATTCTCATTCATATTTACTTCAACAACATCATTAACATTCTCACCTACATTATATTCATGAATAACATCATCAGAAACATCAGCTTCATATCCTGCATTATCTGCCTTATCCTCCTCACTCTCTTCGTCCTCCTCCTCATTACCATACATATCTCCAAGAATTTTAAAACCATCATCCTCCTCAACATCTACACTAGAAACAGGTAAATTCTCCCCATGTTTTGGTGTATCTAAGGTCTTCTAGGGTTTAAAATTTTTTAAGAGCATGTTATAGTTGAGACACCAACTCTTGGTTTCTCTTTTTCAAGACTTCATTTTCATTCTTGAGATCACAGTTTTCAATTAACATATCCATATGTGATCAAGAAATCTCCTCCTTGCATCGGGGATGGGGAGTTTATTGGTGAAAAAAGATAGGAATCAGGTAATTGGGTTGGTTGAGTGATGTGAGGTGGGCTTTCAATGATATTTTCACTTGTGATTGGCAAGGGATTTTTGGTTTGAATAATAGGTATATGAATCTGGGTAATTCTGTAAGAAGGTAAATCTGGTTGTTGGTATTGTTGGTCATGGTTTAAGGAATGTGTTGGTGATTGATAGGGTGTGTTGGGTTGGTTTATGAGATTGGATGGGATGAATTCTGGAATATAAGGTTCTGGGTCAGGGTAGGTTTGGTTTTGGGTTTGGGTTTGGATTTTAATTTCAGTTTCAGACTAGGTTTCAGGTTGAGTTTGGGTTTGTGGGAAAGAAGGTGGTGTAGAAACAATGTTTTCCATTGTTACAGTTGCATCATGTACATCATTCACAGACTCCCCCTTATCAATTATCGCAACACTACTAACATTCTCAACCTCTACCACTCTCTCACACTCTCCTTCAATAACAATATTATCTCCTTCTTCCCCATCTTCTCCCTATCAACATTTTCATCATCTGAATTAGTCTCATCATCATCTTCTTCACTATCACTACTCACCTCATCAGTGCTCACCCTTGGTAATGCAGGAACCTCCATAATGTCCTCTAAATTATCAACTAACCATGGGAGTATATCATACTACTCTTAAGGATTAAAGTGGCTAGTAGGGCCCCCTCTGTTTATTCTTCTAAAGACATTGGGGTCTTGTAGAACATGTGTTATCCCAGATGTTGGTTGGTTTGGGTGCAGAATATTAAAAATTATTTAAAGGAACCTTGGATACATAAGGAAATGATCCTTTTCTACCTTCCTCAGATTGACTACCAGCCCTTCAAAAATCATTCTTGAAAAGTTGAAAGGGCGATCATAGACAAAAGAAACGGTTGTTGTTGAAATCTCCCTACTCATAATGGCCCATGTCCCCCTTCGTGGTGTAAAATCCTAATGATGTGATGAATAAGAAATCTATATAACACCATGAACATTCCCTTCTAGAATTGGCCTTCATTCACATTCCTCTGATACCCCCATTGTCTCTTGGAATATCCTCAACAATCTTTGGGTCTTGTAAGAAAGTTGAAATTCAAGATTGTCTTGCAGTTGAAGGCCTACCCTAATCAGGTTCTCTGTGATTTCAACTTCCCTTCCTGACACTATGGCCCCAATTATTCGACCATTAATGTAATCTTCTCGTTTGGTTGAACGCCAACAGTCAAGATGGTGATTTATGTATATCACTGGGCTTTCAGTCAGAGCAAAACGAATATTGGAGCGTACCAACGACCGTATCATCAGCTCCACAGGCCTGTTCTCCTCTGTAATGGTCAAATTAATAACCTACAAATAAAACAGAGATATCAGGAAACACAAAATGGAAACCCTAAACTCATATAATGAGTGTCGAAAATCATTCAGTTGAAGCTTATCGAGTCAGAATTAATTGGATGACAAATTATGGGTTGGATATAAGAGAAACGTTTGGGTATCTAGGTTGTGAGCAAACAGATAATATTGCAGAAGAGAGAGAGAGAGAGAGAGAGAGAGAGAGAGAGAGAGAGAGGGAGGGAAAATGTGAAATGAAAATTTTTAAGTCCCCATTTTATAGTGTTTGCCTTATGCATTTGAAAGTGGGTTTTAAATGTTTTTTGTCAGTTAGTACATGAATACTGCCAAAAATACAGATTTCATATATTCCAGCACAAAGCTTGCTTGATAAAGTTTTTTACCAAGCTTGCTCGTCCCCAAAGTTTGCTAATGTATAAAAGGTTATTAGAAATAGACTGGGTAAATAAAATGAAAGAAGCTTACTTGAATATACAAGATTGCTTGAGAAATTAATCACAAGCCAAGTAATCAAGCACATTTGGTCAAATAGGAAACCTTGCTCGACATCAATAAAGATCCTAAAATAGTAAGTTAGAAATATTTCTAAATGTCAACCTTACTCGAATACCTTATCATCACAAACTTTACTTGATTCAACTCTAAAAAGCAAAGAGTTGACATTATTTAGAGATATACTTTCAAATATACTCAAAACAAAATTTACTCGACAATACTTCAAAAGTACAATGTGTGCTTGAGAAGACTTGATATATTAATTTTGAATATAAAATTGTTCTCAAAGCATAAAGTGTACTCGGAAAGTAAAGCTTGTTTGATAGTTTATGAAATATGCAAGTATGCTTGGAGAACACTTAAACTATTATTTTAGTATACATGTGTGCCCTAAGCAAGAAGTTTGCTCGATAAACAAAGTTTACTCAAAAACACTTGCAATTTCAGAGAGATTATTCAGACATATGTAACACATATGTAAATCAATATTTTATCAAGTATGCTTGGCACATTTACCATGTTTACTCGATAGAGATAAACATCAAGTAAATAGTCAAGTTTACTTGAAAAGTATTCATTTTGATCAAATTTAATCCACAGTAATAAAGTATGCTTGAAATAAACAAGTTTCAACTAAAACACCCAAGTTTACTCGAAACACTTATTCGAAGAATATTTAGACACATTTATATCACACATTCAACAACTATGCTTGAATGAGATGAGCATCTAATAAATCAACCAAGTTAACTCAAAAGTACATAAACATCAAAGTTTACTCGAAAATGTATGAACAGACATATTCATAACATATAAATATCAACTACGCTCGAATGAGTTAAATTCAAATAAAAACGCCTAAGTTTACTATAAAGTTTAAAAACATCAAAGTTTACTCGAAATTAAAAATTCAGACATATTCAAAGTGAAAATGCCACACTTTTTGACTTAAACCTTATTTTAATCAGTTTTCCTCTTTTAGATTCAAAGTTTAAGAGAAAATAGTGAGTAATGAGATATACTTTCAGTTAATCATTGCAAATCCTTTTCTTTTATGAAAAGATCTCAACATGGGATCATATTGATTAAGTCACATTTCGATACTTCATTCTCAGCATTATTATGACATATTAGGTAGATTAATACCAGGTATTTACTTAGCATGAATTTCATTACTTTGGTGATATGATTAAGGTTAAATTAGTTTGTTAGTGAAAAATGTCTAGTGCTAGGTCTTGTAGGGTTAAACGAGCTTGTTTTGGTCATAAGGACGTATAAGTCGGTTCCCAACATATATGTCTTATACGACCATATAAGTTTTATACGCTGTAGATTTATACACCCATAGGCCAACGTGTATAAATAGGTCGAACTTTGTCATATTTTGTAATATTTGGAAATACTTTTTGAAATCACTTGTACTCTCTAACATTATTATATTCAAGAGTGAATAATACTTTGAGTTTTTATGTGTTTTATTCCTTTGCTATTTGTTTCCACTTTATAGCTTAGTATAGTGACATGATGTGTTGCAAAACACATAGCGTTTTTATTTTGTTTTTGGGTTGTTTTGTGCGTAAAAAGTTAACGAATATAAATTTTTCTTGCATGAAATTACATTTTTGTGTATGTGATAGGTCCCATGTTGAAGAGAGCGAGAAAAAGAGTCAAATGGAAAACAAATCAGCAAAAACGGAGCTCGGATGAAGCCGGTACGCAAAAACGAAGATAAACGAGCTGAAAGTCGAAAAACGTCAGAAAATGTCATGTTCGAGCTACGCGACCTGGTCATACCATTCAAGAAGCATGTGGTAGATTCCAACATGTCCCAAGGCTACCAAGAATGTTCAAGAATCAGCTACCACGTCTATTTTGTCTTCTAGTGGGCCTAGTGGGCTTGTTTTAACCTATTTTATATTAGGAAGGAGGTGATTAAACATATATATAAACCCTAAAAACCTATGAACAATTTTATTCAAGTTTCCAGCCATCCCACACCTACTCTAGAGAAGAAATCAAGGAGGACAAGCTTACGGTTACATCTTTTATCCTTCGGTTGTCGGTTTTGACTATTTTAACGTTTATGAGTTCGTTTTTGGTTTTTAAGCATTCAAACCTTTTGTAATCAGATTTATATGAACATGTTAATCATTTATATCTATTTCATTTATTGTTCATTGATTATAATTGGCTAAACGTGTTAGTTCTACCTAGGTTAGATGTTTATTGTTAGGTTTTAATAAGTAATATGGATTGTTGACTATCATGACTTGAATTGTTAATGAAAAGTTTGGTTTAACATTGAATTAGGTTGTGTTTAGTGGCTGTGAATTTATTAGTTATACTCATATACCTCTTGCTTTGATTAATTGAATAAGTTTTGATTGATTGTTGCTTGTTAGAACTCCTTACTTTGTGTTTAGGGTTTGTTTGCGGGGTGATCAACCGTAGGGTTTAAGTGAGTGTATTAATTGAATATAATCAGCGGGTGAACACCTTCTTAGAGACCGAGAGGTGATAAGAAGTAAACTCGTCTCATAGCTTTTACTTGTTAGGACTAGGACAGTGCAAGAGCGGGTTCGGTTCTTGTCGGGTTTGGGTTTTTGAGCGATTAGTTGATCTAATTTAAGTTAAAGTAAATTGTTCCTCTATCCTTGGTTGCGTAGTATTCGTCTCCATTAGGGTAGTGTGTCGGTGAGACCGAGAGGAGAGTCGACATTAAAGCACTTTAACAATTCGTTTCCCGGTTTGTTCTTAAAATCAACTAAGTGTAAGTTAGAGTTTGTTAGTGAGACTGAGAGGTGATCTAGCTTTCTTGAGTGAACTTTAGTTGTGTCATCCTTAGGAACCGGTGTCGTGAGAATCCTCAATCCATTAGCTTATTATACCTTCAATATGATTCTTACCTAGGTAGACGTTTTCTCCGATTGCAGTTAAGTTTCGAAGTTTTGTTAAGTGTTTAGTTAAGTTAAGTTAAGTCTAGCTATTTAATTTAGTTAAAGTAAGTTAGGTTAAGTAGTTAATTATTAAAAATCATTTAAATATTCTTAGGTGAGTCTTGGTTAGGGTTAAGTATCATTAACGTTTTCCAGTGTCCTTGTGTTCGATACTCGGACTTCCATAGTGCTATACTATTAGTGATCGGTACACTTGCCGGTTTTGTGTGGTTTCTTTAGGAGTCTTGTTTAATAAATTTAAAGCTTAGTTGTGAGAGCATCATATTACACACATCATGACACAACGTATTCGGTCTGTATCGTATTGCACTTACATGTATACGATGACATCATATGAACTGGAAACCGGTCTTTCAAGTGGTGTCAGAGCTTTAGGCTTGGGTTTACTACCGAATTAAACATATCAGCTTGTATCAAGTTGATAGTTTGCAAGTCAAAGCTGTCACCGAAACTTATTTCTTCAATTAAACACTCAAAAGTGGATCAAAATAAAATCCAATCTCATCCACATGTTCATAAACACCTTGTGAGAACTTCTTCCCGAGTCAAAACCTCATATTAAATCAGATTATTCAAGAATCAGAACAGGATTAGTTACAGAACATTTCACCGTATAAGTATGTTGATCCACGTATATGTTTATTGATCAGCGCATAAGTCAATTACTCTGCATAAGTGTGTTGTTACGTACAAGTTCAAGGAATATGTCATAAAACGTATAAGTCATTTAACAACGCATAAGCTACTTATACATCATATAATATTTTATACAGTGTATAAGACTTACATGTTGTTAATCAATATACGCTTTATTACTTACACGCTGAAGCTATTGTTTTACGTGCAAGTATGGAGGAAATGAATGCTTTGGTATCACAACCTTCTACATTAGTTCAAAACATCATTCTTGAGAATGAGATGGGCACGTCTACAAAACCACCTAAGATTTTGAAAATGGAGGATTCTTCGAGCTGGGCGGATAAATTTGAGACATATGTGCAGGATGTTAATTACGATGCATGGGAAGCGGTTGAAGTGGAGTTCATCATTCCACGTAATGAGAATGGTACAAGCTATCCTTTATCCCAAATCCATGAGGGTGATAGAGCCAGATTTTTCCGAGAAAAGAAATGATCAACCTCTTTCAACAGTATATTAAGGCCGAGATTTTCCAACTATTAAAGCACAATGGCTCATGCTACTTGATCTGGGAAGCTCTACTTAACAAGGACAGAACGAATCCAGATATGAGAAAGTCTAAATTGTGCTTATTAAAGAAGGAATTTGACATCTTCACCATGGTGAAAGGAGAAACAATGGCGCAATTAATCGAGAGGTATTGTCATTTGGTTAATGAAATGAAAAGATTGGGTATTGAGAAGCAAGAGTACGATTATATTGATAAACTTGTTGACGCTCTACCTGGCGACTGGGAGACATTCATCATGATTCAACAGTCGAACCCAGTTGCATACGCCAGGTTGACTCCTGCTCGATTAATTGAGAAATTAGAAGCCCAAGATTTTGAAGTTTGCAAGAAGCAGAAAATGAAGAGTACCATGGTAACTCAAGATATCGAGTTATACTTCAATTCATCACAATAAGTGGTTGCTCCTAGCCCGAAAATCCAAACTGCTTTCGTCACTAATGGTAGTTGTGGTGGTAGTTTTCAATCAAGTAAATTTCAACTGACAAACTCACCACACTACACAAGCAGCTATACTGGAACCAACCCTTCTTCTGTTAAATCCTCAAAACCCCTCGAGTCCATCATCCGATGTTATACAATTCAACATAGCAGTTAACATCAAGAACCTAAATGGACTTACTGTGGGGAATGTTCAAGAACATATGGCTTTTCTAGGATCCGTCCTCAAGTCATATGAATTTTTAATCTCGTGAAGAATTGGGAACTACAAAATTAAAAAGGATGATTGTGATCAAATTGATCCAGAAGAGATGGAGATATTGACATTCGTTGGTGCATGGCTAGTTTTGTCAGAAGAGCTAAAAGATTTAGGGAAATTAAATAAAAATAGTTTTCTTGACGAAATAACTTCCAGACTAGGTTTTGACAAGTCAAAGATCCGATGTTTTAGATGTAAGGAGAAAGGGCATTTCAAGAGAGAATGCACTAACCGAGAGGTTGGAAACAATAACCCTAAATCTTTTGGTAGGGACTATAATAGACAAGCCATTTATCATCAAAGCTCTCCTGCATCAGCTGAATCGTCAAAAACTCCTGAGATAGCATCATCAGAAGCTTGTAACGCACAACTGGATGACGGGTTCAACTGGAACTCTATCGTTCACAGGGAAAATGTAGCTGAGGTACTTGGTGAGGATCAAAAAGATGGAGAACTGGTTGAGATCAAGGCAGCTGATGATGAAAAGACTGAGAGTGATGGAATGTGTGATGGTCAAATGGTATATATCACTGAGGAAATGTCAAGTGTTCTTGAGGAGACTGAATCGCCTTTGTGTTTTGGTCCAATTTTAAATGATTTTTTCAATCATTTTTGCCTACTTATGTTTTTGAGAGTTTTGCAGGTTGGTTTAATGGAGAGGAAGTGCCTCATGGAAAAATTGATTTTGGAGTTGATGAAGAAGATGAGACTGTGGCTTCAGATGAAATTCTAGCAGCAATAAGATTGAGGAAATGAGTAATGCAAATGCGCCAGCTAAAGGTATTCCAGCGGCAGTTGATTAATTAAGAAATGAAGATGTTGAAAAGGAGCCCACTCATCATGCTTATATGGTCGGGCAAGTAACATTTTCTACTCAAGAGGTTAAACATATTTGTGAGTCGTGTATTGAAAAAGATTTTCTCATTAACTCATTAAAACTGACTAAAATAATATGTTTCATGATTATAAAAGTATAAAAGTAGCATATGACAAGCTTCAAACATGTGACAAAAACTTGTGGGTGAAAATCCTACAAGATGAGAAAGCAATGCGTAAACACACGGTTGAGGATACACAGATTGCCATTAATAGGCATATAAATAAGAAAGCAGAACTTCAAAAGGAACTTCAACTGATTAAAATTGAAATTGAAAGGGTTGAAACTAAACTGAAAAGTTATTCTGCCTCATCATATGTCCTTGATCATATTGTCCCAAACAATCTGTTGATAGTTTAAGGGACAGAAAGGATGATCCAAAATATCATTCTGTACCGCCTCCTATCTGGAGCTCTTACCTTCTAAACGAACCGGAAGGGTTCTTCAAGGCTTTGAATGTGGTGACTGGTTCACCACATAATGATATTTCATCATCTCTTTCGTGTGAAGGGCAACTTGTTAAGTCCTTCCACAGCTCTGAGTGCGAGACTGAGGTGGGTAAGAAAGCTACAGAACATGTGCTGTCTGAAGCAAAATCAGAAACTCAATCAAGAGATAAAACTAGTAATAAAATATAGAAATTTGCTAGAACTAGTTTTTACCACAAAAGACAAAGTACTGGGTACAAAGAGGTTAAATCCACTGGATTTAACAAACAGTCTGTAAAACCAAAAAATGGTTTCCAAAAGATTGATTTCGTTAAAGGTGAGACCTCTGAGGAAGAGAAAAAGACCATCTTTAGAAAACAATATTATAATGAGTTTTATAGACTTCAGGCTGAGAGAGACCGGGAAGAGAATCAGGTTCTTCCAATAAACAAGTTTGTTCACCGGAGGAAATATTTTTGTTGTTATGAAGAAGGACATTTGTTCTACTCATGCCCAAAACGATCCTCTCGTTCCTAGGAGAAAAGGCCTATGGAAAACAAGAAACCACATGTGAGTCCTTCATTTGTGAGACCCACATCTCCACCCAAAATGATTTTAAAACAGGTTGTGGAGAAAGAACTTTTTAAAACCAATTTTAAGATTGGTGAGTCTTCAGAGATGAAGAAAATTAATGATAGTTTTTATAAGAAATCAAGTTATGCTAGTCAAAACTAGGTGGTAAAGGGTAAAACAAAAGATAAATTTGTTAAATCACTCTTTGAGCAAAAAATTATGTCTTCCGAATCAAGTTCGTCTAATTCATGCTCATCAATTGAGTCGTTGACTGACTTGACACCTTGTTATGCTCGGATTTACACTTGAAAACTATTTCTTGTTCTTCATTGCCTTGGCCGAAAATTAGAGAGGAAGAAGAGAGAGTTTACTTGCTTCTTGTGTGTGTGTGTGAGAGAGAGAGAGAGATGTGAGCAACCACTGCACCACACAAATCATCCAAATCCACCAATGAATTCTTGTGCATGTCTTGGAAATAAATAAAACAATTAAGTGAAGAGAGCGGGAGGGGGGGAGTGGCAGCCCACATGGGTTCCCACCCGAATTCAAAACTAAAGTAATCTATTTTATTTACTTATCTTATATCATAAAATAACATGCAAAATCTAGTAAGCATTGCATGGTGTTATTTAACCAACTTAAATAACTGGTATATGCAAAATGCAGTAAGTCTTGCATATTGTTATTTAACCAACTTAAATAACATGGTATACACAAAATGCAGTATGTCTTGCATATTGTTATTTAACCATATTAAATAACATGGTATATACAAAATGCAGTAAGTCTTGCATATTGTTATTTAACAAACTTAAATAACATTACAAGTAATATGCAAAATGCAAAATCTCTAATAACATAAATTATCCATATAATTTATTTATTACACAAGTGCAAATATTTAGAAACCCAATTTTCAAATATTCTAAGTGTTGATATTTATTTGTTAGATCATATCTTAAATAAATGCGGTGGTGTTGTCTAGCTTGTTATTGGGTATGACCCGACTTGGATCATAACGTACTAGCCACCTCAACTCTAATATGTGTCTTGGGCAGACCGAGTCCAACACATACATCATTCATTGGAGTGGACTGTTCCTGCACAAATCAATGAAAAAGAATTAGTTAAATGATGAAGTACAAGCTGATTCAACTTGCAAATGATCGGCAACATTATCAATTGTTGTATCTGGTTTGGGGTCCTCCTAAACAAGCTCACAAGAATCATCAGATTCATAGCCAGTATCACATGAGCTTCCAACATAGGGAATTATGCTAGTACATTCTCCAATAACTGTTTTTGTCTTCATGATGGTCATTTGAATTTCAGATTTTTGTTTACAAAGAAAACCATGTGGTTCAAAACCATTATTCAATAGAAATTTCTCATCTCACTAAGTACATATGATTTCTTTTTATTGAGAATTTTCTTCTTAAGCTTTCTCTCCTTTTCTCCAAAGACTGACTTTTTCAGAGTCAGCAGATTTTTTAGACATTTATGACTTAACAGATTGAGATCTGTTTAGTTTCTTTAGCATTAGAGCCTTTTTCTTGTCATTCAAATCTCTTTTCTTTACAACTGCTTCTTCACACTTGACTTAATCTTATGCCATCTTATCACCCTTGCTCAAGTATTTAGTGTATCTTCTTTTATGGAATATGAAGTCCTGTCCAAATTTTATATGGTCTAGGACATGAAATGGTTCAGGAATGAACCTTTCCTGGCATAAGTCAGTGTGATGACCATTGACATAACAGACTTTGCACCAAACATGTCCTTTAAACTTTTCACTTAAGTTACCCATCTTATATCTTTCACTGGGTCTAGGTGGATCAACACCAATAGTCTTCTGACTAGTGATGAGACCATTTAAGTTGATTGAAAATGGCAGAAATTACTCAATTTTTGTTTCTTCTCTTGACACGACACTCTTCACAAATTTTATTTTCTCCATCTTGATTGGGATATCTTGTTTATCACATTTTTGTCTTGACCATCTTCTAATGTAATCATCCATGCTTTTCACCTCTCCAACATCAAACAGTTCTTAATTAGAGAAAGCTAGATAAACAGGAAGAAATAGATCATCATTTTTTATAGTTTCTTCATTTTTTTTATGTTCTTAACATTTGCCCGTTTTGGTGACACTTTGTTTGTTGATCTTTCATTGTTCTTCTTTTCCTTGGATCCACCACATAGATTAAATAACCTATGTTCCATTCTCATTCGCACATGATGTTTCTTCATTTTGGGAGTAATCTTCGGTAACAAAGGAACCTTGTCCTTTGAACTTTGTTTACCGCTTTTTTTTTCTTTCAAACTTCCACAGCTTGAGCATTTGTCAATTGAATCACTAAAATCATCCTTATTCAATATATCATAATCTTGATCATCCAATGATACTTAAACACCAACAGATTTTTCAACAGTTTTTTCTTTTGTTTCAAAAGCCTTCATCACAAACTCACCCTTGTCATCAATCTCAACTATTTTATAGTTTTCAACAAACTCCTTTCTATCTTCAAACACATCTCTGAATTGATCGGGATAAGCACTTCTCTTTTCCTTGTCCACCTTTAATGAGTAGTTATCATAAAAGGATGGAGGAACAAATTTGTACTTATACTCCTCTTTGATTTTCTTCAACTTTCCCCAAATATTTCCAGCTGGATCCAAATTCTTTAAATCAACCTCAACTTGAAGTTGTGTATTCTTCATCTTCTCATTAAGATACATTTTCTTTAAGCCTTCAATTTCAGTGGTATATCTTGACTGAGTGTTGTAACTGTCCATACAGTCCTGTTCTAAACTCTAATTTCGGTTTTGTCAACTCGCTCATTTTATAAACATTTATCATGCTTTGTTTCTTAAACCACTCACTTTGCAATTTACCAGCTTCATTTTTCGAAGTATCATTCATTTCAAGTAATTCAAAGTTTGTGGGATTTGAATGTACCTGAGATGAAGAGGACTCAGCCTCATTTCCAATCTTTGCCATGAATGTCGCATTAGCCTTCTCAATTTCTTCAACATGGTTACTACAGTCAAACACACCATCTTGCTGTGGTTGAGCCAAAACAACATTTCCTTAATTTCTTGGCTGATTGGCATTGTTCCTATTCTAATTGGTAGGAGCTTGTGGTGGGATTTGTTGGTTTTTCTAAAATTGTTGTTGTGGGATGATTTGCTGATGCTTCTATTGTTGAAAGTTGTTGTTGTTGAACTTCCGTTATTGTCCTTGATTCTGATTTTGGAATTGGAACTGGTTTCTGTTGGTTATTGTTTTGAAACTGTCTTCGCTGGTTGCGTTCTCTTGCAAAATGTCATGGTAGTTGACAATTATAGCAAATTGCTTTGGACTTGTTAAAACAAATTCTGTCATTTGGTCCATAAACCATAGACCTACCACCTCTATTGTATAGTCTTTTACTCCTCACAGCCAACGTGGCAGCTTGCCACTTAAGATCCATGTCTTCCAAATCATCAGCATCAATCTGTTCAAGATCTTCTTCCACTACACTTGTGTGAATTAAATTCTTCGCCACAAATGCATTGTAAGAATCAGTGAACATTGAGAAGAAAGCTTGATAATCATTTTGCGTGATTAATATTTCCAGCAATATATGGATCATGTCCACTAGCCATTGATGATATATCACTATCATCGGTCAACTGAACATTAAATCTTGACTGCCCATTTTATTGCTAGACTGACCAGCAACAAACACTCTTGGGGTTTCAGCACTAAACTCAGTTGGTTCTTCAATTATAGGGACCTGCTTTAGGTTCTTTGTTGACAGATTCACCATAGGTGCAATTAGAGCATTTGCAACTTGGAAACTTGGCTTGTCTTCCTTGAACATAAGATTCTCAATCATTTCATGCTCAACAGCTTGAGAAAGCAGATAACATTATCATGCTTGAAAGTTGGGGAATTAACCTTTTCTTTTATTAACTTGCTTACAGTGTACCATTCTATAGACAAAGATGATAATAATTTCTTGTTTGAATCAAAATATGTTATTTCAAGGTCAGTGGTAACAAACCTTTGCAAAACAGGTTTCAACCTCTCTCCTTCCTTGAACTTGAATCTATCTAGCTATTGCTTCAGTATGTCTTTCTTGATGTAATTAAGCTCAGTGTTTCCTTCAAACATTTCCACTATGGCATCAAATATATCCTTTGCAGTAGTGTGATGAGCTACACTTGCCAAAATCTCCAATAACAAACCAAGTTTCAGCATAGAAAATGCTCTATCATCTTTCTTTTTCAGCTGTCTTTCCAAAGTTTGCTTATTTGTTGTGCCATCAAGAACATAACGACCATTTTTAGTTGAATTCCACATGTCAACATTGCTATAGCAAACAACTACCTCAAACAGAACCTTCCACTTTATGTAATTTTCCCGTCCTAACAATCTTGGAATTTTGTTGGTTGACACTTCTTGATCTTCCTTACTCCAGACATGTTTTTGGTAATTTAAAGGGTTTTAGAAATGAAAAATTACTTAAAACATAACAAACTTTAGAAAAACAACCATATCTGTGGATGAAATCCTCAGATCTAATGAACCTGGATGGATAAGATCAAGATTTACACATAAAAGGAACTTAATCAATGTAAATATGAGAACAATAACTTTTACAACTCAACAAACAGTAGATCTGAGAAAATGAAAAATAGAGCAGCTGACGTCACAAATCAATGGAACAGTGTCCAGTTGACATCATCATTCTTCATCTTCAAAATCAGCAGAATATTCAATAAACCTCACAATCAACAATAAATCTTCACAAGTGCAGACACGAAGCTCTGATACCACTTGTAAGGTTCGATCCATAAATCACAACAATCACTCTCGTAACCAACAACAACGTGTTGACAAGACAGTTACGAGTTATGCTCTTGTGAAGATCCAATAAACATTAAAGGCGGAATCAATAATATTAAAAATTTTGATAAACGAACAGAAATGTAACAAACACACAAAGTAACTCAAAAGATTTCCATTAATATTGTGAAGGATACTATGAAAATCGATTAGGCTTTCTAGGTGGAATGTTTGTATTTTTAGGCAGCTTTCCGTACAAATATATTCTTTTTTCCAGAAAGTGTCAGCCGTCAACTTAAAATATTCACTCTCTGTCGGTTGTCATAAACGTGCCCTATAGTTTCCTTAAATAGGCATGCTTGACATCTTCTAGAAACCCTAATAATTGATACATAACATATTCAAACGTATTCAAAAATATTACAAGTGTAAACAGGTCTTCGAGTAAGCGTATAAGCTTTTACCCTTGTCGAGCAGACCTTATAACCATAATTGTGCTTGGAACAATTCTCCGAGTAAGCTTTACTTAGAAAATTTTCCTTTGAAAATATTTTTCAAGCAGACTTCAATATTCATGATATTACCAAACTTTTCTCGATAATATCCTACGAGCAAACTTGTTCTTCTTTGATCTCTTCAACCTTTTGTCTTTAACTTATTTTGAACAATTTAAGTGTGTTGGTGACACTGTAGCTTGCCCGAGGTTGAACCTTGCTTGTTGGAATTCGTTAGGATAATTTCTTTAATAACCTCCTTCAAGTGTGCTTGGACCACTTTTTATTAATAAACCTTGTTCAATTCAACAAAGTACTTGGTTTTAGCTTGGTTAAGGCAAGGTTAACTCTAAAATCAACCTTGCTCCACTTAAATAACAACCTTGCTTGATGAAGTGTAGTTTGCTCAAACGAACACTTGAAGAATTTTAGAAGATAACTTTGCTAGACAGTAAAATACCTTGCTTGAATAAGTCTAGGCTTGACCAAAGTGCCAAGTTTGCTCGGTTTTCATACCTAGCCATTTCTGAGGAGGTTGAGAAGATTCCAATCTTTCCTTTGTTGAATATTTGATCCCAAACCCTCTGTGACAACCAAGAATTTTTTTTTTCAAACATTGGCAACTCTGCCCAATCGTTAGCGATACTAATCGATAGACGGGATGTCTACATGTTTTATTTTGATCGTACATATAGACGGAAATTCTACTTATTTTCATTTTGATCATACACATAAACTGGGAGTCTACTTATTTACTTAGCGGCACCTATCAATTTTCGGGACGAAAATTTTTCAACAAGGGGATAATGTGACACCCTACACTTTCACATTAACATGGTTAACCCAAAGTCCGTTATCATACGTGTCATGCATAATATTTCCATGATTCAAAAATAAGTCACACACATGAGTCTGTCAGTACACGTTGGTGATTAATGTCGAGTTAGGTATGTTTAAATAGTTCAGATATAGTTTTCATTTGCTAGATGATTTTATGTGTTACACGATTTTGTAAATTAAGCTCGATTAACATGCTATAAATTATTAAATAAGAAAATAATATCTTGAGCATATATTTATAATATTATCTATGTGAAAATACATGCTAAATGACTATGTGTTTAGTTCATACCTTGTTTCATGAAATTGCGATCGGTTGCGTGTAATTCGTATGTTTTCGACTATTAAAAATTAATATTTATGAAAGAACAAAAAGGCTTAGTTTTATTAACTTGGGTTAGTATTTTATTCGTAATGATTCACTATAATCCGGTTTGGGTGTTACAAAGTTCGTTTAAAACCAAAACTGATTCTAGAAGGAACATTCTTGTAAATCTGATTAATTATAATATTAATAAAATAACCAACCATAACCCCCACCCACTGCCCGTCAACCTTAAGCCTTAATATCTTAATGGGCGTCTTCGTCACACCGCACACACATAAAGCCTCAATATCTCAATATCAGTTTGTACATGTCATAATCGGTCTCGTGAACTGAATGATCATAAGTTGAGTTGTATGATGAATATTTGGTTTATTTTCCGTGATATGATGTGTTGTTACATGTTAGACTTTTTGGTACATTTGACATTACTTATTATCACCAACGAGTTGTCGTGTCAAGTTTGTGTTTGTGTGTGAGTCCATACTTTGGTTTTAGAGTCACGTGTTGTTGAACACATTCTCATAACTTAAACACTTGTACTAGGTAATGATTAGCGAGTCAAGTGCATCCTTTTGGTTTAAAGAAAAGTCTATTGCGCGCGACACCAGGTGAGTTCACGCATTTTCCTAATTTGTTTTCTGGATTGAAAACACAAAACACTTCTCATAGTTTTCTGGATTGAAAACACAACTTTTTTTTCGTATACTTGTTTTCTAGATTGAAAACACAAAACATTTTCCTTACTTATTTTCTGGATTAAAAACACAACATTTTCCTATACTTGTTTTCGGGGTGAAAACATGGATATACTTACATACTGGTTTTCTAGAAGAAAACTCAGCGACTTGTTTTGGATTTATGTAGTTTCTTATATATCACAAGTTTATACTAGATGACCTTATATCACTTAAAGCCCTTACGTTACCTAGAAACGATAGGATGGGATCGCAGGGTTATATGGAGTAGTACTAGTGGGTTCGACAAACCCCACCTGGGCTAGTCACACTAGCACGGCTGTGATTTCGTAAAATAGGAGTTATATTTACCTAATTCTTATACGCCAGTGTTGGTGATAGACCTGGTAAGAACGCATACATACACTCAGCTTCGGTTCAAACGTCTAGTAGCTTGTAAATGGGTTAGCTACCCTGGTATATTTGAAAAGTGCTAAATCAACATATACATATACCACTTATACTACGTATACTCTCTATAATGTATTAACTACTTTTTACTACAACTTATGAACTCACCAACCTCGTGTTTACCCTTGAGTATTTATACTTCCCCAGGTTGGTAGACGTGCTAATGAGTGGGTTGCATTGCCTGTGTCAGGAGTCACAACTTTTATTTCACATTATTTACATTTGATAGGTTGTGCATTTTGGGCACGTGGTTTTTCTTATTTTAAACCATTTACGTTACGCTTCCGCAAATATTTAAACTGTATGGTTTTGTTTTGGTTTTCTAATGTTTGAATGAGACTTAAAAAACATTTTAAATATTTTGAATTGGATGTTTGGTATAACAAATTAAATCCTGGTATGTCACACGCCTCATGGTTAAACTCCGTTAGTCAAAATTTGAGGGTGTGACAACCACTTTGATTGCCAGATTGACCAGCTATAAAAACTCTTGGGGCTTCAACATTAAACTCATTTGGTTCATTGTTGACAGATTCCCCATTGGTGCAATTAGAGCAGTTGCAACTTAGAAGCTAGGTTTATTTTCCTTGATCATATGATTCTCAATCATTTCTTGCTCAGAAGCTTGTAGAAAGCAAATAACATCATCAAGCTTGAAGGTTGGGAAATTTGCCTTTCCCCTTGATGAACTTGCTTGCAGTGTACCACTCTCCAAATAGAGGTGATAGCAACTTCTTGTTTAGGTCAAAATCAGTTATTGCAAGGTCAGTGGTTCTAATTTTATTGACAATAGCAACAAAACTTTTCAAAATAGATTTTATCCTCTCTCCTTCCTTGGACTTCAACATATCAAGCTGTTGTTTCAATCTGTCTTTCTTGATGTCTTTCAGCTCAGTATTACCCTCAAACATTTCAACAATTGCATCAAACATGGCCTTTGCAATAGTGTGACCACACTTGTCAAAATCTCCCATGACAGACCAAGTTTCAACATAGATTGTGCCCTATCATCCTTCTTTTTCATCTGTCTTTCCAAGTTTTTATTATTGTTTTTGCCATCAGAGATATAGGGGCCATTATTTATTGAATTCCACATATCAACATCTTTATAGCACACAACTGCTTCAAACAGAACCTTTCACTTCATATAATTCTCCTGTCCTAGCAATCATGGAATTTTTGTTGGTGTATAGTGTCAGTAGTTCAGTATCTTGTATTTTGTATGTGTCTGTAGTCGTGTTAGATTGTTTGTTTTAGGTTTGAATATGGTTTTACACAAGTTCGCCTGAGATGTAGGCGAACTTGTAGTCAAGCGAAGTTATGACAACTTCGCCTAGTATGTTAGGCGAAGTTGTCGAGGTTCTATAAACCTCAACTTCGGCTTGTTTTGTTTAAGTTTATTTGTGATTAGAGATCACGTGTTGAAGTGTTGCAATACAATCGTGTTTATTAGTATTGTAACGTGTGTTTGTGTTTCGGTTCAACGTATAATATATATAACGCTCGTATCGTATTACGTGGGGATTCCGCACCCTCGTGTTACGAGATACTCATGTGTAGATCCGGCTGGGAACCTACAATTGGTATCAGAGCGTTTGCTCGTGATTGTGTGGTTCGGGATTATCACACGGGTGTTAAGATCGTTCCGTTCAACTATTCGCAGAACGAGTTTACGTTAAAATACCTAGTTTCTGTGTCTTACCCATCTCCCACCATCAAATATAACCCATTACACCTTCGCATACCTCGCAATACGTTCAATTAAAACCTGAAAATACCTTGTGTTCATCAGGCGAAGTTGCCGTCACTGTTCGTAGGGTTTAAGCGAACTTATAAGGTTTAAGCGAAGTTATAGAGAGGCGAAGTTGTAAGGCGAAGTTGATTATAAGCGAAGTTAAGTTGTCAGGCGAACTTATACTTAAGCGAAGTTATAATAACTTCGCTACCTGAGAACTGTTTACAAAAAATAAAATTAAAAAAAAAATCTTTCTTTGTATTTCGGGTCGTGTTTCATTCAACTATGACTTCAATAAACATTACAGAACTTGTAAAAATGGAGGTTGAAGCCGGTTCAGCAACCAAAGCTCCAAAAATGCTTAAGGGTACCGATTTCGTTGCATGGAAAGATCGGTTTTGAACAGTATGTGAAATATCAAGATGCTAAGATGTGGGTTTGCATTCAAGACGGATACATTCCACCAACATCCTTGTTTGAAGGTCGTGATCAAATTAAGAAGTACAGTAAGAGGAGGAAAAGAAAATGTATGAGGCAGAGAGTAAAGCTCATGCAGAAATAACCATGGCTCTTCCACAAGAGATTCTTCATACCTTCAAGAAGTACAAAACTGCAAGAGAGCTATGGGAAGCACTAGAAAATAGATATGAAGGTAATGTGGGGATACGTGCTTCTAAGACAAAGCTACTAAAAACCCAATTCTCTGTATTCAAATATTTGAAAAATGAATCACTTGACGATATCATCACAAGATATTATCATTTGATGACCGAACTTTGTAATTACTCCATTGAATACAAGGAAGATGAGATAGTAGAGAAACTCCTTGATGCTCTTCCACCAAAATGGGAAATGTACACGATTTTGATGAGAGAAGATAAAGACTTTGTCAATATTGATTTGGAAACTGCAGTCAATAAGTTACGAAATTTTGAACTTAACATGGTTCGGAAGGAGACACCAACTGATCAGGTTCAGGATCCGGGAATGTATGGTGCGAAAGTCACTCCAAGTTCAAGTTCAAAATCAGAATCCTCTGCCTACTACTCAAAGGGGGAATCAAACTCAAACTCAACTCGAGATGGTCATGTGATTCTCAATATGGATGGCGATGTATGTTTCGTAGCTGGAGGTAGTAATACTTCAAAACCTCAAGCCACAACTGGAAATTTCTCGTCAAATGTTCCGAGCTACAACTACTCACAGATGCCCATGAGTGTTAAATCAGCTGAACAATAGTTTGCTCTCTATGCATCCTTCATTGCATCTTATGAGAACTACATCAAAGGTAAAATAGTCGACCCTGCGACTTTGGATGAGGACTATGATCAGATCGATGCTGATGATTTGGAAGAGATGGACCTGCAGTGGCAGATGGCTATGATAGTAAGAAGGGTAAAGAGATTCATGAAGAAAACGGGTAGAAAGTTTGTTGGAGAAAGACCAGGGTTTGATAATTCAAAGGTTCGATGTTACAACTGTCAACAGAATGGTCACTTTGCTAAGGAATGTACAAATGAGAGAGTCGAACGAAGTCAGAACAGGCCTGCACAACAGAATGGGGAAGGTAGTGAGAATAGAGCTATGGTATCTAGACAGAATGGTGGATACAACTGGAATATACAAGTTAAGGAAGTGTTTGAACAGGCTAATTTGGTAAACATCGAAACTGGAGGAAGTGAGAGGGAGACGAGAGAAAATCAAGCATATATGGCAGAAATGAACGATCAGCTCTCTGACGTAAGTTCTGAACTTCATTGTATACAATGTGAAAATCTGTCTGAACAATTGAAAACAGTAACTGATCAGTTTGTTAGTTTGGACGCACAATTTAAAACGTTAAAAGAAGATCATCACTACACTAAAACTAGAGAAAACAGTTACTCAGTAAAAATAAAAGCTAGTGAAAAGGATATCAGAAGTCTTAAAGCCAGTCTAGCTGATAAAATACAAGTAATTGATCTTAGTTATGAAGTGTTAGAAGAAAAAACCTAACTAATTGCTGAAAAAGATAAACAGATAGCTGATTACCAGGTAAAAGTGGTGGAGCTAAACAGAAAAATTGAACAATTTAGAAATTCTTCAGCAATGCTTGATCACATCATAAGTGTTCAACATTCCCCAGTTAACAAAGGGGGAATTGGATTTTCTGAAGTTCCACCACCGTATAACAATAACTATACTTATAATCCTAGTAATCAGAAATCTGCTGATGTTGAGATTAGTCAAACTGTTCCAGTCAAAATTTCGACTAACGAACCTCAAGCTAATAAGAGCAAAACAAGTAAGTCAATTTCTAAGGTTGAGATTTATGTTCCTAGCTCTGTCTCATCTAATTCGTACAAGTCATCAGAATCGGGTGAGATAAAAGAAGAGGTAGTGTTACTAAAACGTGGGGAGGAATATAAGCCTGATGAAAAGAATTCTTCCCTAAACCCGTTCGTCCCACCATATGTAAGACAAACGGGTAGTAATGCAACCTTGACCTCTGCAACAACTGTTGAGACGAAATTTGAACACAGAAGTTGTTTCAAATGTAATCAAGTAGGACACCTTATTGCTGATTGTCCTCTAAACCAGAGAAAAGTTAGAGGTATGAGGCCTTCGAAAATTGAGAATAAAACGAATATTAATTATAATATTGGTAAGAATGTGAACACACCAAATTTCGGACATTGGACTCATTCAAGATTTCAAAGAAATCAGTCTCATTTTTCCCCAGTTAACTACCAAACCAACAATTATGATTCAGTTAATTCACTAAGGTTTGGATGGCCTCATTGTCAACCCTCGAGAAGGTTTCCTTTCAGAACTTACAGAAATCATCCACAAACTGACTTTGGGCAACCAAAGTACTGGATGCCGGTCAACAGATCCAGATTTTAATCTTTTTCGTTAATTGTGCAGGAACAGTCAAACAGAGTTGTAAACAATCTGTGGGTTGTTGACAATGGCTGTTCCCGGCACATGACTGGTAACAAGAATTTTTTACGTGACTGGAAATCTGTTCAAGGAGGAAGGGTTAGTTTGCTGGAGAGAGTGGAGGTAGAATCACTGGTATTGGAACTGTGACAAATGGAAGAATGAAGTTAGAGAAAGTGAATTTTGTGGAAGAATTGAAGCATAACTTGTTGAGTGTATCTTAGATTTGTGACAAAGAATACACGGTGCATTTTACTAGAAATGAGGCAATCGTCCTTTAACCTGGTTTCAAGATACCAGAGGCATGGGTGGTAATGAGAGCTCCAAGAGAAAAGAACACGTATGTAATGGATATGAGGTCAACTGAGATGACAACAGAAGAATCATGTCTTCTGTCAAAGGCAACTGAGTCTGAGTCAGAGTTATGGCATCGAAGAATGGGACATATACATCTTCGCAAGATGAATTACATTGTCAAGAATGGGCTGGTGATTGGTGTTCCCTTAAAGAATTTTAACTTTGAAGATCAATGCTTGTCGTGCAAGAAGGGAAAGCAACACATAAAACCTCATCACTCCAAGAAGGTTAACTCAATTGTCAGTACCCTAGACGTACTTCACATGGATCTCTTTGGTCCCGTGAATGTAAAGAGTCAAGGTGGAACTTCATACTGCTTGGTTGTAACCGATGACTACTCTCGATACTCTTGGGTATACTTTCTGAAGGAAAAAGATGAGACAGTTCAGTTGGTAATTAACTTGATTACTAAAGTTGAGAATATTGTTGTGCGAAAGGTTAAGTACATCAGGGGTGATAATGCTACAGAGTTCAAGAATTACCAGATGGAGATGTTCTTCTTACAGAAAGGGATAGACCGTCAGCACAGCGCCCCGTATACTCCGCAACAAAATTGGGTAGCTGAGAGGAAGAATAGAACGCCAATCGAAGGAGCCAGAACCATGCTGGCAGATGCTAAACTTCCCGTGGTCTTCTAGGCTGAAGTTGTTGCCACAGCCTGCTATATCCTTAATCGTGTTTTAACTGTTAAAAGATTTAAAAAAACGTGTTATGAACTCATGCATGGTAGAAAGCCAAACTTGAATGGTCTTGAACCTTTCGGGTTCCCATGTACGATATTAAAGACAAACTCAAAATTTGGTGAAAAAGCCGACGAAGGTATTTTAGTCGGATATGTTGTTGGGACTTCCAACAGAAGAGTCTTTAATTTATCGAACAGCAAGGTTGAGGTGGTATGTAACACTGACATTACGAGTTACAAATCACCAAAGCTTAGCATGGGACCCACTGAGGCTTTCGACTATGATAAACTATTCAAATCTTTTAATATGCCTTACTTGGATTTTGCAGATGTTGATGAGAAAATTGCTTCACAGATTCTGTATGACGAGGAGGAGAATATTGTGCAACGACTGCGATACGACGAAAGTCAACCTTCCTCGTCAAGTGCCGTTAATACTCCTGCTGCCTCTACTGAGGAAGAATTCTACAATCCATTTCACTTTCAACATCAATCACCCATTGATGAACTCTCTTCGAATTTAGAAAACAATCTGGAAGTCGGTCCGGTTCGGACTACTGGAATTCACAAAAATCACCCTTTGGAGAACGTGATAGGTAATCTGTTTGACGATGTTCAAACAAGAAGAAGTTTGGATGAGCACACATGTGTTTACGCAAGCATTAAAGACTCGGGTATCATAAATGAATGCTTGTACACCTGCTTCATCAGCCAGATTGAACCGAAGAATTATCAAATGGCTCTAAAGGATAGCTCGTGGGTCGAAGCCATGCAAGAAGAGTTAGCACAGTTCGAGAAGATGGAAGTATGGAAATTAGTAGAAAAACCAAAGAATTTAAATGCTACTGGTATAAAGTGGGTTTTTAAGTGTAAGAGAGATGAGAAGGGGATAATCATACGGAACAAGGAAAGGCAGGTAGTAAAAGGCTTTAATCAGCAAGAAGGAATCGACTACAACGAAGTGTTTGCTCCTGTGGCAAGATTGGAAGCAATTCGACTATTTTTGGAATTTGCTGCACACAAAGAGATGAAAGTGTTCCAGTTAGATGTGAAAAGTGTCTTTCTTAATGGTAAAGTCGATGAGGTGGTGTATGTTGAACAACCTCCAGGATTTCCTGACCCTGATTTTCCTGATCATGTGTACAAACTGAGTAAAGCTTTATATGGGCTACATCAGGCACCTCGAGCCTGGTACGCAACCTTGTCCGATTACTTGCTTGAGAATGGGTTCGAAAGTGGAAAGATCGATGGCACGCTGTTTGTCAAGAGAAAAGGGGGAGATTTTCTACTAGTTCAACTGTATGTGAACGACATCATTTTTGCTGCATCAAAAGTCGCCATGTGTCAGGAATTTGAAGCGGTCATGAATAAGAAGTTTGAAATGAGCGCCATGGGCGAATTAACTTTCTTTTTGGGATTGCAGGTAGATCAGAAGAAAGATTGGATGTTCATTCATCAAGCAAAATATGTCCATGATGTGCTCAAGCGCTTCAAGATGGAAGATAGCAACCCATTTGATACACTAGTTTGCGTCAACCACAAACTGGGTGCTGATTCTGACAGTGATGAAAACGGGGATCCCACCCAATATCGAGCAATCATAGGTTCTTTAATGTATTTAACTGCATCTAGACCTGATATTATGTTTGCAGTTTGTCTTTGTACTCGTTTTCAGGCAAGCCCGAAGGAATCTCACATGAAGGGAGTAAAGAGAATATTGCGGTATCTCAAAGGCAAGCCTAAGTTGGGATTGTGGTACACGAAAGGGGGAGAACTGGATTTGGTAGCTTACACAGATTCTGACTATGGAGGTTTGCAATCAAAACAGGAAGTCAACAACCGGTGGATGTCAGTTTCTGGGAGGAAGATTGGTGTCGTGGCAGTGCAAAAAGCAGACCTCAGTAGCCATTTCCACCTGCGAAGCAGAGTACATGGCAGCATCGAACTGTTGTTCCCAGGTTCTTTGAATACAACAGCAATTGCGCGATTACGGTCTGAATTTCACTCTAACTCCTATTTAGATTGATAATACTGCTGCAATCTCAGTAACTAACAATCCCGTCAAACACAGCAAAACTAAACATATTGAGATTCGTCATCATTTTATACGGGATTGTGCTGAGAAGAAATTAATTGTGCGTGAAAAGGTTGATTCTTTGGATAATTCCGCCGATCTTTTACTAAAGCGTTTGACCGATCCCGTTTTCAAAACCTTGTTGAACTTAATGGGATGATCAATCCCGAGTAACCTTGTTTTTGGTTTTGTTTTTTAAAAAAAAATCACTATCGCTTAGAATTATGTCGGTTACTTCGGTTTGAAGGACACATATTCGGATATGTTTGGTCCTTACTTCTACTAGTAGATTATGAGGATAGCCATTAACCAGTTGACTGAAAGTGACATGGGCGGTTTATGATGGGTTTTTATTCTTTCGCTGAAAAATAGTCGTTCATACTTAGTTAGAAGGACACATACTCGTATGTGGTCGGTCCAGCTGATCCATTGGATCTTCAGGATAGCCGTTTACCTGAAGATTGTGACTTGATTGGGGCGATAGAATTTAAAAATTTTTTAGGGAGATGATATAATTTTTCAAGTCTATAACTTCGTAAGAAGTTTCAATACAATGTTTAAAAGAAAATTGATCCAACCTTGGAAAGTGATAGAAAAACTAATTCTGTGTGCCTAACTGGTGAAGTTATTAGGCCTAAAAGACTCTAGAACAGCCATTGTAAGTTATGGTAGCTTTATTTGGTGCGTAAAAGTAGAAGTGATACAAACTAAATCGCCTCGACTTAATGTGAAGAATCATTCTGAGTTGTGCATGTCTCCATATACATCTTTCCGAATGATAGGCAGAAAAGTGATTACCCAGTCATACACGAGCCCGCGAGTGTTCTGATTCCCGAGAAGATGGTGTGTCAAGTACCTGCAGTGATCCAGATTCGGGACTTGCAGTCGTCTATTATTGGGGCTGTATTAATATCTTCAGTATTAAAAAAAATGTTGTTAAGCCTTCTGAAACTTATGTTGTTACAAATATCAATAAAGAGGCGAGAAAGAGATCGGGAAGAAGACTCTAAAGATCGATATATAGTTACTGTTTAATCGGATACTACGGGTCGAAGTCAACTTGGGGTGACTTGGGGAAAGCCAAATACGCTTTGAGAATAGATAGGAGGCATCACAATCTCTCATGTGATATCCATCTAAATTTTGAGCTTAATTGAACCTAATCCGTATCACTGAAGCGATGAAAACCATACTAAGTTGTATACCTGCTTACAACCTGTTTCTTTAAGTCCTAATACCGCCGAACATGGATGTATGTGACAGCCACTTAATTAGTATGATTCCTGTTCGGATCTTTTCTAAAACATGTTGGTCCCCGTCTAAACTGAAATTTGATCCCGTTTATTTTATTACTAAAATTCTCTTTGGATATTCTGGTTTATGGTTTAAAACTTGGTTACTTGGTTCTTTGATCGTAAAGTTTAATTCTTTAACGGGAAATTTCAAAAGACTGTTACATTTTGATCTAATTATATGGTCATGTTTTGTAAATCAAGTTAGACGAACTTACTGGTAAAGTTAACAAGCGAAGTTGTTCAGGGGCGAAGTTAAGGGTAAGCGAAGTTAAACTTAACTTCGCCTGAGTATCTTTAATCCTATATAAGGTGTCTTTTTGGTCAAACACTTTACAACTTTTCAAACAATCCGGCGAATTTATAATCTTCTAACCCTTGGCGAACTTAAATCTCGAATCGAACCTTGTTATTATCTGTTTCCAATCCGTGTTAAAGGTGTGTAGGCTTGGTATAACATGTAATTCATACTAATGGTGATAATCAAGGGCCGTGGTGATTCGATGTGTGACATTGTTTATGCTAACTTTTAAACAGTTGATAAACCAATCTGTTTATAATGTGTTCGTAACTCAGTTGATTCACCAAACACACAGTTGATCTCCATAGTAACATCTTTTCTTGTTCTCAATCATAAATTCACCAAACAAACCAGGATCGGACCTATGTATTCGCCGTTTCAGATTCAGGCGAAGTTAGGTTTAGGCGAAGTTGTTCTCAACTTCGCATTATGCATAACTTCGCCTGCTCATGTTTAATTAATTAATTAGTCTGGTTGTTCTCAGGCGAAGTTAGGGTTGGGCAAAGTTATACTCAACTTCGCCTTATGCATAACTTCGCCTGCTGCTTATCTTATTTAATTTAAAAGTTCTAATTTGTTATCAGGAGAAGATAGGTTTAAGGCAAAGTTGTACTCAACTTCGCCATATGGTCAACTTCGCCTGCACATAAGAAGTTATCATAACTTCGCTCATGGTAACAGGCGAAGTTATGATCTGCTTTTTCGATGTTCTAACTTAGATTGTTTGTTGTGCAGATATGGCTGCTGTAGCAGGAGCTGGTGATGCTGGTGGTGACGAAGGTGGTGACAACAACTGACAGTTCTTCCCGGGTCACAACATGTACATTACTTTGGATCCGGATGCTAGTGGCATCGACGATTTTCGCGAGATCATCTCCTTCCTAGTTCGCTCACGTATTTTTCACGCTATTACTACAACTCTCCCCATTTCTCTACCGAATATTGAAGACTTCTGGCGAACGGTAGAATATGACTGTAGAGTTGAGCCTCCGGTTATGCGCGCCACAGTGAACAATCAGGTGGTACAGTTCTCAGCAGATCAGATCAGAGTTGCCTGGGCTGAGACTACAGAAGATCCTACAGATTTTCCAGCTCCATTCAGAGATGGTGCATTTTTACGTATGGGCTATTCCGGTCCTTTGGGTGACACTCGAAGGCCAAAGGGATTCTTACTGGATCAGTGGCATTTTCTGATGCACGTGATGATTGTGTGGATGTCGGGTCGTAAAGCTGGTACCGACAGAATGGGGGCAACGATGCAATCTGCTATGACAGCCCAGACTTACAACAAGCCCTACAGCTTCAGTCAGATGGTGTTTTATGAAATCGATCATCAGAGACGCGCGGTCGCTCGTGAAAGATTTTTAATGTACCCCAGATTCTTACAGATGATTTTGAATCATGTAGCACCTACGCTACCTCAACGACATCCCATCCGTTATGTTGAGAGTGTAAGTAAAAGGATCTTTGCACAATGTTGGTAGTCAAGCGCTCGTAGCAAACCAGAGCATCGTCTGCGGCACACTCCATTGTTTGGTTATTTGGTGAACCCTGCTTATATTGCTCCTCTTGGAGATGAATTTCGGGACCCTGCACCGCAACAGGCTGATGTTCCTCAACCACCACCTGTGGTACAGCAAGCATTGCCTGCTGATCCTGTTGCAGCTCCAGAGGAACAGGTAGAACTTGAAGCTGCTTTTGGTGGCCAAGGGTTCTTTGATATGGAGCAAATTGGTCCAACTGCTGAGGTTCAAGCCCCAGTAGCTGAGGCTTCTGGTGTAAATGTTTCGATGGTAGCTACGTCTGTAGCTGATTCTGAGAGAAGCGACTCTGACTACTGCGCTGACGATATCGCTGAAGCACGATAGATTCTGGTCACACAAAAAGAATACATGGTAAGAGAAAGAAAGACTCAGATGACAGTGAATCTGACTTCGAGGAGGAGTTAGACCAGTTGATACGACGATCGAAGAGGGTCAGAACTGGTGAGGGTTCCGGAGCTGGTGAAAGCTCAAGGGTGGTTCGTTTCACTCCACCCCCGTTATCTGGTATGACTATGGTTCCTGCTTCGATGACTGTGACATGACCGATCACCCCAAGTATTCCCGTGGTAACTACATCATCATCATTTGTCATTCCACCAACCACGTTTCAGTTTTCGGCTCCAGAGATAGTTTCCTTGCCACCTTCTACTCTTACTCCATCGGAGGTTGTTGCAAGATTTGTTGAGTCCACGTTGGTTGCTACTGCGAAGTTATCTGTCATAATACCACCCGCGGTTACTTTTCAGTCTGCTTCTGATACTCCAGCCAGTTTGGGAATACCTCCACCTTATGTTCAAGACGCTTCTCACAAGCATTTTGATTTTGATGCTACCTTGTCTGATTCTGAAAGGATAGCGGCTCTTGAATGGGTAGTTGCTGAACAGTCAAGAATCAATCTAATTCAGACTCAAGCTATCCAGCGCCTTGTTGCAGAAAATCAGATCCAATCGTCCCTCCTTGTTGAGCACGGTAAACTATTTGATGCTTTAAAACAGTTCTTAGCATCTCAGGGGGAGACGAGTTGCAAGGGCGACGAGTTGAGAACAAAGAAGAGTCATGATAGAGACGATGATCCCAATGCATCGAAAGGTGCACGTGGGGAGTTGCCAAGAACTGAACAAACTCTTGGGACTTCCACATCTCAGGGGGAGTCAACTGGTATGGCAGGTGGATCAGGTGGAGAAGATGATGTGGGTGATGATGATGTGTTACCTGTTAAGGAGATAGAAAAGATAGGAGAACAGATTGTGGTTGATAGTGAGATATAAGAAGGTGAGATTGTGGATGACAGTGTAAAACATGATATTCCAGACGTTGATAAGGTAAATGTGAGTCAAGATATGGATGAGTTAGATGAGTCTGAGTGGGAAGAGCAGCCGAGATGGAAAGAAGGCTACACTCAGTGGTTTGTAAAGACAAAGAAGCCAGCTGTTCCAACAATGTTCAAAAAGAGTTACAATATCAAAGGGTATGCTGAGTCGAAGAAGGGTATTATTAGTTAGTTGTATGATGAGCAGTTGAGGTTATTTGTGATTAAACGCTTTGATGGGATTCAGTATTTTAAGAGGATGTTGAGATCTCTCAATACCTTGCCTGAATGTGAGGTGAAGGATTTGGCTAAATTGGGTTTGATTAATAGGAGTGATGACAATATGGCCAGAATAATTGGGAAGATTGTGTGGAAAGAAAGTGTGAAAGAAAAGAAGTTTGAATTGTTAAAGCCGCAGAAAGGGAAGCTAGTTGAAGATATGGAAAGAGGAATGCGAGCTGATGGCAAACCTTGGATGGTGATGAAATATAAGCCGGTTCGGTGTTTAAAAGAAGTGCCGATGAAGATAATGCCCAAGGATGTCTCAAAGAATCTCAAGTGGTGGTATGTTGATAGCCAAAGAGCTGAAGCTGTTATGGAAGATGAAGACGAGCAGGAGATTCTGAGAGTGTATGATCCCATGCACTTGGTAAATTTGTCTCAAGCTGACTTACAGGTGCTAAACGATAAGAAGATATTCTATATTCCTGCATGGAAAGATGAAGCCAAGAAGTACCAGAGGGTGGTCTCTGTCTGTGTAAGAGAGGGCGTTCATGCTTGAAGACGGGTGACATGAGATTTTTGGGATTACTAGACACGAGAATGAAGATAGAGATATGAAGCTACTGCCAAGGGGGAGTCTGTTGGTGCATAGTGTAAGTAGTTCAGTATCTTGTATTTTGTATGTTTCTGTAATCGTGTTAGATTGTTTGTTTTGGGTTTGAATATGGTTTTACACAAGTTCTCCTGAGATGTAGGCGAACTTGTAGTCAAGCGAAGTTATGACAACTTCGCCTAGTATGTTAGGCGAAGTTGTCGAGGTTATATAAACCTCAACTTCGGCTTGTTTTGTTTAAGTTTTTCCAGAACGTGTATTTGTGATTAGAGATCACGTGTTGAAGTGTTGCAATACAATCGTATTTATTAGTAATGTAACGTGTGTTTGTGTTTCAGTTCAACGTATAATATATATAACGCTCGTATCGTATTACGTGGGGATTCCACACCCTCGGGTTACGAGATACTCCTGTGTAGATCTGGCTGGGAACCTACAATTTTGTTAGTAGACACTTCCTGATCATCTATTACCCCAACCATGTTTTTGGTATTTTTGAAAAGGTTTTAGAAATAAAAATTACTTCAAACTTGACAAAATTTAGAATAACAACCAGATCTGAGAATAAAATTCTTAGATCTGATGAAACTAGATGGATAAGATCAAGATCTAGACTCAAATAAGTAATAATCAATGTAAATATGAGAATAAAGAACTTTTAATTCTCAACAAGTTGCTTGGAACAGTTCTCCGAGTAAGTTTTACTCGTCGAGCAGACCTTATAACCGGTCTTCTTGTAAACAGGTGTTCTTGTAAGCTTGTAAGCTTTTATCTTTGTCGAGCAGACCTTGTAACCATGAGTGTGCTTGGAACAGTTCTCCGCGTTAGTTTTACTAGAAAATATTCTTCAAGTAGACTTCAATCTTTATTATATTACCAAACTTTGCTCGATAATATCCTAAGAGCAAACTTGTTCTTCATCGGTCCCTTCAACCTTTTGTATTTAACGTATTTGAACAAGTTAAGTGTGTTGGTGACACTGTAGTTTGCTCGATTTGAATCTTGATCGTTAGAATTCATTAGAGTAATTTCTTCAATAACTTCCTGCACGTATGCTTGGACCACTATTTATTATTAAACCTTGCTAGGTCCACCAAACTACTGTGTTTTAGCTTGGTTAAGTCAAGGGTTTTCTCTGAAACAACCCTTGCTTGACTTGTAGAACAACCTTGGTTGATGAAGTGCAATTTCCTCGAACTAACACTTAGAAGAATTCTAGAAGATAACTTTGCTCGAAAGTAAAATACCTTGCTTGAATAAGTTCTAGGCTTGCTTGAAGGGCTTAGTTTGCTCGTATTCCAAAATTAGCCATTTCTTGAGAAGGTTAGGAAGATTCCAATCTTTCCTTTGTAGAATCTTGGTCCCAACAATCTCCCCCTAGAATGGAACAAACTCATATGCACCAAAACACCTATAAGTTACTTACACTGTTCAGAATACACATGTAATCCTAAAAGCAATAAATTACATTACTTAATGAAATTTTACATTATAGAAAAAAAGGCTGTCACCTGGATATTACAAATCAAATTCAAGCAAAATAAAACAAAAAGCTTTTATCTTCTTGAGCTTCCAGCTTCGTGTCTTTTGTCAAACTTGGCTATAGCTGCCTTTTGTTGAATAAATAGATCTCCCTGTGATTTAGATTTTGAGACGAAAGATTCCATCTGGTAATGTCTTCAAGATCTTCCACATGGAGATACTCCAGTTCTGTGTCATGTTCAATGATACCTAAGGCCAGCCCTCCTAAATTTCTCAAAATAAATGATTGAGTCTTCTGTTCATAGGCTAACTTTGAAATTCTGCCATTCTTCTGAACTTCACAGTTCAGCCTTATCATATATTGCTTCATGCTTATAGACTCTTTCATGGTGGCCAGAGGATTAGAGGATTTTCTTGATTGCTTTTATGATAGTTCAGTAATCCTGATGTCACTCATCCTCCTCTTCCTTTTCGTTCTTTCAGCTTCAGTGTACTCCAGCTTCCTTTTTCATGTTAAGTAAACTAAATCCCTTCCAAGATTGTTCTTTCAAGAACATAGAAAGTTCATTCCTTTGTTGTCCTGGAAATCTGTGTCTCTGTTGATAATCATACAAATTTAATTAGTCCAACTCCTACAATTTATCTTTATTAAAATCTTGAAAATCATCTTTGAACACAATAGTCTTCAACTCTCCACTGGTCATGATAACTTTTAGAGTTTTTGTTCTAGAGTCAAAGTAAAGGTTCTTAGGTAGGTCCACATTTGAAGGTGGCATTTGTTCTCTTTACAGCCTTGATCGTGTAGTTGGAATAGGGACACTTACAGTGGAAGCCCTTGAAGTATAATTTCTTTTTTGGTTGGGGTCTTCTCACATGCCCTTTTTCTTCATATAACTTTACAATTTCATCTTTCTCATCATCATCATTTTCTTGTTGTCACCTCCTTCTTTAGACAGAGTTTTTATCATCTCCATTATCTCTTTGTCAACTTCCTAAGTTGAAGGAGACCTTGGTCTTTGAACTAGTTGTCTCTTAGGTCCACACTATAGAGACATCAGTCTCTTGTGTACTTCTTCTACTTGCTCCTAATAGACCTTTTCTTTGTAGAACGGTTCCTTGAGTTGTGATTTGCCCAATTTTTTAAACACACCTGCAGACTTTCCATTGTTTAACATTGCTTGTTTGAGGGTACTGATTCTTTCTACATCTTCCCATGGCGTCATGCTTTTCTTATATTAGTTGCAAATGGTTCTTTTTTTTTCAATTTAGACACCAGGGAAGGAACTTGAGTTGGTTTATAACTTGTAGACTGATTCTTCAACTCCTTCTTGTATTTTGACAATTCAGATTCATATAACATTTTTTTCTCACTAGCAGTCATACCTTTTACTCTATCTCCTTCTCCCCTCGCATCCATTAGCCTTTCCAACAAAGTTTCTTTTTCCTGAGACAATTTTCTTCTTTAAGCATCATCATCTTATTCTTGCAGTTTTTGTGACATCATTTTAAACTTTTCTTCTACCTCCCTTCGGCTCATTGAATCAACAATCTCATAATCAAGTCCATGTTCAATCAAGAACCCACACTTCCGTCCAAATCTACAGAAGATCTGATCAACTCATTTTTGTTGATCTGAAGATTTTCTTTGAATTCTATTCTTTTCATCCTCTTAAACTCTTTCATGTGTGGACTTGTATACTCTTTCCAAATCTTCATAGCTAATATGGCTTAATTGTTTTTCAAAGAAATTGTGGAGCCTAAGGTAAGTAAGGTACTACTTTGTATTTCTCCTTCTTTTCTTCCATATTGTTCTTACTTTCTCTCTTTCCTGTTCAAATAGTAGATCCAAATTTTCTTCACTCATCTCAGCCAATTCTTCAAATCTAAATCCTTGGCCCATAAGATTTATAATCCTTGTATCTTCTCTCTTCAATTCATCAAGTTTAGCCTAAATGTTTTCCCAATGAATATCAACATAGGGAGAGGTATGTTCTTCTTTTTCATTTTTCTCATCATCTCCTTCCTCCTCTTCTTCCACATCTGGCAAGTTATCTAATGCTTCCATATGTGGCACATTTGCATAATAATCTTTATCTATTATAGATTGTACAGGAACAACATTGACAACTCCTTTGGGGTTGCGGCGCAGCTTTTTGCCCATTTGCCTGCCACTTTATTGTAATCGTTTTATAGTAAATTATATACCTAATCAATATCTTAATAAACCAGTTGGCCAACACTTCTTATCTTTTTTCATTTCATTGAATAAACTTTAAACATCTTTTCGCTGGCATTCTTCACCATTTCATCTTGTGTAGTTGTTGCATCCAAATCAGTCACCAGCTGCTTTTCAGATTCTTCAGTTATAGGTTCAGAAGTGTGAACAGTTTGTTCAGGAGTTTGTTCAGGGATTTGTTCAGGAGTGGGTTGCTGAAATTTGTAGATGACAAATGCTAATGCATTGTCAGTTTCTTCAGTTTGTTGCAACCTCAATAACTTCTTATTCCACCTCCCTTTTCTCCCCATTCAGTATCTTCTTAAATTCAAATTCCTCCATCAAAATCCTCTGTTCTTAAATCTTTTTATCACATAGGTATCTGTTTTACATATCCATTTGAATTCATT
The DNA here is from genome assembly GCF_021521415.1 of Bidens hawaiensis. Lineage (NCBI taxonomy): Eukaryota > Viridiplantae > Streptophyta > Magnoliopsida > Asterales > Asteraceae > Bidens > Bidens hawaiensis. The sequence goes on from NW_027495461.1 coordinate 101,999, forward strand.
CTCCAACAATTTTATCATGCCTTTTAATCCCCTCATCCACAAATTCATCTACAAATAGGATTTTATCATTGGATTCTGTTATCTTTTGTTTCAAAGGTTGCATTTGACCTTCATGTTCAGCAACAGCTTTACCTTTGATCATCCTCCTTTCATCCTCCACATCCTCAAATCTAGATGGACCAATGTCTCTCATCACAGTGGCTAGGAACTCATCTATTTCCTTCATTAAGTCTTCCAATTCTTCATCAACCACCTTTTCTTTTGAATTTACCTCATTAACATCATCATTTAACTTTTCAGTATTATCAGTCAAAATTATTGTTTCACCTGATGATGATACGGTGGTTGGTTCGCACCAATATTCTTTTTGCTCTGACCGAAAGCCCGGTAATATACATTAATCACCATATTAAATTTTGGCGTTCAACCCAACTAGAAGATGACATTAATGGTTTAAGAATTGAGACCACAGTTTCAGGAAGGGAAGTTGAAATACCAGAGAACCTGATTAGGGCAGGCCTTCACTGCAAGACAATCTTGAAGTACAACTTTCTTACATGACCCAAAGATTGTTGAGGATATTCCAGGAGACAATGGGGTATCAGGGGAATGTGAATGAAGGCCAATTCTAGAAGGGAATGTTCCCGGTGTTATACAGATTTCTTATTCATCACATCATTCAGGGTTTTACACCATGAAGGCGGACATGGACCCTTATGAGCAGGGAGATTTCCACAACAACAGTTGCTATTATCTATGATCGCCCCTTCAACTTTTCAATTAAAATTTTTGAAGGGCTGGAAGTCAATCTGAGGAAGGCAGAGAAGAATCATTTCTTAATGTATCCAAGGTTCCTTCAAATAATTTTTTATATTCTGCACCTTGACCTTCCAACATCTTGGATAACACATGTTCTACAAGACCACAATGTCCTTAGAAGAATAAACAGATTGGGCCCTACTAGCCACTTTAAACCTAAAGTGGTGTAAGGCCCCGATACCGGTAACCCTACTTTCGTGTTGGATTTACTCATAAACACAGTTCTAAATATCAGAGTTAATTAAAACATTTATGCGGAATATAAAACTTTCATTAAACATTACATAATTCATAACTTGTCTCAAAACATTCATTGTCTTTCACATTAAAGCATTAAAGTTAACACATCACAATCTTCAGATGCCAGATTCTTGTTCAGTGCCATGTGTCTCCTCAAGCGAGCTGCCTCATCCTACTCACCTGCGTGCATACTAAAAGTCAGCTACGCTGAGTGAGTTCTAGATAATCACGTAATCATACCATTTACATAACGTTATATTCATACTTTCATATTTTCATACTTCCTTACTTTCTTACTTTCATTCATACTTTCATACTTTCTTACTTTCTTACTTTCATATCTTACGTTATAAAGAGCACTACGCCCTACATTCCTCGAGTATTGTTAGGGCTCGGTACCCTCCTTCCTCGAGTATTATTAGGGCTCGGTACCCTCCTTCCTCGAGTATTATTAGGGCTCGGTACCCTCCTTCCTCGAGTATTATTAGGGCTCGGTACCCTCCTTCCTCGAGTATTATTAGGGCTCGGTACCCTTTTCATAACCATACAACCATACATTATCATTTCTTTCTTTTATTATCCTTATCACATTCATACACATAAGCATACATATCATACTTACCTTAACTTAGCATTACAACCTGACAGTACGTGCAATATCCGAAGATCGTTCACGTACCATCAAGCAATCATTCACACATATCACATCATTCACATAAGGCATACACTTATCTCTTAGGATAAGCGTATTAACAAACATATTGAGTATGCACACAGCCCCGAAAACATGACACATAAATGGGGCTAGAAACTCACCTGGATCCTGTTACGCTCGCCGCTGATCGTAATTCCTTTCTTTAACTGGGCTCGGCTAACTGTATAATATTTACACATATCAATTAACTACTGCTACTCGTTTGTATTTCTATCTATATATGACCCACAACAAACGGGGGTCCGGGGGCAGCGCCCCTGGCAGCGGGGTTCTAGGGGCGGCAGCCCCTAGCGGGGTCCAAGGGGCAGAGCCCCTGGCTGGGGTTAAGCTGCCAGGTCAGCTTGGAAAAATTTTATTTTCGATAACTGCCTTAACACATTTTCCATTAGGTTTTTAATTTATTTTATAAACGAACTTCGCTTCAGGCGAAGTTAAACCTTAGGCGAACTTGGAAACAGCTTGGTTCTGGCTTGATTCGATCGAATAGGAACACGTTCGATCGAATAGGCACACGTTCGATCGAATAGACACACGTTCGATCGAATAGACACACGTTCGATCGAATAGACACACGTTCGATCGAATAGACACACGTTCGATCGAATAGACACACGTTCGATCGAATAGACACGCGTTCGATCGAATAGGCACACGTTCGATCGAATACAAAACTCATTCGATCGAATGAGTTGGAGACCATTCGGTTGCTTCCCTATTCGATCGACTGGACTTGTTCGATCTACACATTCGATCGAATGGACTGATTCGATCGACTGGTTCGATCGAATGAGTCTGATTCGACTCCTTCAAGCTGGCGACGGAGAAACTCACGGGTTTTCCAGATTTTCCAGATTTTTGACCCAAAAACGAAGTTTTTGACATGGAAATGTTCGGGATTGAAAGGGCTATCGATTCCTAGTACTTTTAAACACAAAAGCTTGCATTTTGACACCAAAACAAGGCGGTTTTTGACCCGAAAACTCAAGTTACGTTTTTGCTCGATTTGAGGCCGAAATGGTTATGAAAACGGATGATTTTCGAGAGGGACTTACCAAAAACGACTAGGAACAAGATTGTGAACTCGGATCGGCGATTTGAGAACTTTCTCTCTCTAGTTTCTCTCTCTAGAATTGAGAGTGTTTGGGTGGGTGTAAGTGAAGGAAGATGGTGAAAATGGTGGATGTGTCAAGAAATTTCGTTTATATACTACGGGTTTGGTTAGGCTCGGGTTGGCTTCCTACGGGTCGAGACAGGCCGAGTTCATAAAATAACTAAGCCCAAGACCCGTTCCTTACTCGACATTAAATAACTAAAACGTGAAATTACTAAACATAACTTTCTTTTATTTATCAATATAAAAATTTTAGGATGTTACAAGTGGAGTGTGATATACTCCCATGGTTAGTTGATAATGGAGTGGAGATTATGTAGGTTCCTGCATCACCAAGGGTGAGCAGTGATGGGGAGAGTTGTGATAGTGAAAAGATGAAGATGAGACTAATTCTGATGATGAAAATGTTGATGCGGAAGAATGAGATAACATTGTTGTTGAAGGAGAATGTGAGAGAGAGGAAGAGGTTAAGAATGTTAGTAATGTTATGATACCTGCTGAGGGGCAATCTGTGAATGATGTACATGATGCAACTATAACCATGGAAAACATTGTTTCTACACCACCTACATTCCCACAAACCCAAACTCAACCTGAAACTAAAACGCAAACCCAAACCTACCCTAACCCAGAAACTTATATTCAAGAATTCATCCCAACCCATCTCATAAACCAACACAACACACCCTATCAATCACCAACACATTCCTTAAACCTTGACCAAGAAGACCAACAACCAGATATACCTTCTTTTAGAATTAACCAAATTCACGTACTTATCATTCAAACCGAAATTCCCTTGCCAAGAACAAGTGAAAATATCATTGAAAGCCCACCTCATATCACTCAACCAACCCAATTACCTATTTCCTATACTATTTCACCAATAAACTCTCCATCTCCTGATGCAAGAATGGGACAACTTGATCGATATATGGATATCTAAATTGAAAATTGTGTTCTCAAGAATGAAAATGAAGTCTTGAAAAAGAGAAACCAAGAGTTGGAGTTTTAACTAGGACAGGCTCTTCAAAAAATTCAAACCCTGGTGGCTGAGGTTGAGAAGACCTCAAATGCAGCAAAACACGGGGATAATTTACCTGTTTCTAGTGTAGATGTTGAAGAGGATGGTGGTTTAAAAATTCTTGGAGATATGTATGGTAGTGAGGAGGAGGAAAAGAGTGAGGAGGATGAGGCAGATAATGCAGGATATGAAGCTGATGTTTCTGATGATGTTAATCATGATTATAATGTAGGTGAGAATATTAATGATGTTGTTGAAGTAAATATGAATGAGAATGAGGATGAGGTTGAAATGAATGTGCATGAGGTTGATCTTTAAATGAATGATGAGGACGAGATAAATAAATAACATGATTTTTGAATCAATAGTGGAGAATGTGGTTGAGGAGGCAGTTGAGGAAGATGCAGGGGTGACTATTGTCTCGTGGAATTTTCTTTGGGTCATGTAAGAAAATTGTACTTCAAGATTGTCTTGCAGTTGAAGGCCTTCCATAATCAGGTTCTCTGTCATTTCAACTTCCCTTCGTGACACTGTGATCTCAATTCTTCAACCATTAATGTCATCTTCTAGTTGGGTTGAACGCCAAAAGTCAATATGGTGATTAATGTATACCACCGGGCTTTCGGTCAGAGCCAAACGAATATTGGAGCGAACCAACCACCGTATCATCAGCTCCACAGGCCTGTTCTATTCTGTAATATGGAAAAATTAATAACCTACACAGAAAACTGAGATGTTTGTAAACACAAAATGGAAACCCTTAACTCATATAATGAGTGTCAGAAATCATTCAATTGAAGCTTACCGAGCCGGAATTAATTGGATGACTAATTATGGGTAGGATTTAAGAGCAACGTTTGGGTATCTTGGTTGCGAGCAAACATATAATAATGCAAGAGAGAAAGAGAGAGGGAAAAGATGAAATGAAAATTTTTCTAAGTTCCCCTTTTATAGTGTTTTCCTTGTGCATTTGAAAGTGGATTTTAAATGATTTTTGTCATTTAGTACATGAATACTACCAAAAATCTAAATTTCAAATATTCTAGCACAATGCTTGCTCGATAAAGTGTTTTACCAAGCTTGATCGTCCCCGAAGTTTTCTCGTGTATAAAAGGTTAGTAGATATAAACTAAGTAAATAGAATGAAAGAAGCTTACTCGAATATAAAAGATTCTTGAGAAATTAATCACAAGCCAAGTAATCAAGCACATTGGATCAAATAGGCAACCTTGCTCGAGATCAATAAAGATCCTAAAATGTAACTTAGAAATATTTCTAAATGTCAACCTTACTTGAATACCTTATGTTGAGTTAAACAATTGACCTAAGGGGGAGATTGTTGAGTCAAAGATTTGACCAAAATGAAGTATATGGAAGATTGGAATCTTCTCAACCTCCTCAGAATTCGCTAAGTATGGATCCGGGCACACCGTAGACATCCGAGCAAGGTTTTACTTAGCCGGGTAGGATATTTTGTCTACCGGGCAAGGTTTACTTCAAGTAGTCTTCTTTAGTGGTTATCCGAGCAAGGTTTGCAAATTAGTGTATTGCCGAGCAAGGTTCACTAGTTTATGTAAATCCGGGCAAGGTTCACTTTATCAAGCAAGTCTGTTCTTCAGAGCCAAGTATATTACTCTTCCGAGTAAGGTTTGGTTAACCAAGTCCAAGAAGCCAAGTGATTGGAAGACCGGGCAAGGTATTCATTAATAAGTATGGTCCAAGTATGCTTGATGATCTAAAGGAATATCTCCAAGTAATATCGGGCAAGGTTCAGCTCAAGCAAGGAACAGTACTCCCGAGTACACATTGCTAATAAGTTATTTTATAGCAAAGAGATTAAATGGATCACTTAAGAACAAGGTTGCTCGTAAGGATTTGTCGGGCAAAGTTTGACAAAACCAAGAAGACTGAAGTTTACCCGGTGAGTATTTTACTTGGTAAAATACTCTTCAAGTAAAGTCTACCCGGAAACTGATTTCGAGCACACTTCTATGTTACCAAGTCCAAAGGATGGCAGAGTACAAAGTGTACTCGAAGGATGAAGAATGTTGTAAAGCCTACCCGGAAGACTTGTTTTACACTTAGTTTATTTTGAATATGTAATTTGGATATGTACGTTGTATTTAGGGTTTCTAGAAGGAATGACAGCTGTCATAGGGTGGAAGGCCTATAAATAGAATGTTTTAGGGCACGCCGCCCAACACACACGAAAAAGGATAGACTGACACATTTATTGAGATAGAATATATCGTGTGACGGCTGTCCTAGGATTCCTAAAACCCTAAATCGATTAACAAGTTTGTATGATGAAAATTATATAGATGGAAATCTTTTGAGTGAATCCTGTGTGTGCTTTCTACCTTTGATTTTTCATTGCAACCGTATGTTTGTTATTGATTCCGCCTTTAATAAACGGATATCTTTCTAAATATAGCAACCCGTCATTTACTCTCTTGTCGGCACATTAATCTGTGTGAGTTATGACATGATTAAGTAAGATCCAGCTGAAATCGAGGGATCTGACAAGTGATATCAGAGCTTGTTACTGCTATTTTGGAAAGATTGTTGCTGATTGAAGATTTGAAGAAGAATGACGTAAGCAGACCACTGTTCGATTGATTTGTGACATCAGCAGCCTTGTTTTTCATTTTTTTCTTCCAGATCTACGATCTACCGGTGTTTTCTCTTCCTTATTTCAATTAATGTTCTAATCTTTATATCTAAATCTTGTTCTAATCACATCAGACACATCAGATCTGAGCATTCTGTTTTCAGATCTGATTATTTTGAAATTCTGTGTTTACAAAGAAACTGATTTTTGATTTCTCAAAATGTCTGGATATGAGGAACAAGAGGTGTCTACTAACAAGATACCAAGGTTGTATGGACAGGAAAACTTTACCAAGTGGAAAGTACTCTTTGAAGCAGCTGTATGCTACAATGACATTGATATGTGGAACTCCATCAAGAATGGTCCACAAGCTGCTGTTGAAGAAGGTGCAAATGCAGCTGCAACTGCTGCAGTAAGAGAAAGAATGAGAAAGGTGGATGACAAAGCCTTAGCTATGATTAAGCTAGGTTTGTCTTGGGAGATTTTGACCAAGGTGGCACATCACACAACTGCCAAGCAAATGTATGATGCCATCCTTGAGATGTACGAAGGGAATACTGAACTAAAGAATATAAAGAAGCAAAGATTGAAGCAACAGTTGGAAAGGTTCAAGTATAAGGAAGGAGAGAGGTTGAAATCAATACTAGAACGTTTTCTAGGTATTGTGAATGAGTTGAGGACAACTGATTATGTAATGACTGACTTTGATTTAAATACAAAGTTACTCAACTCAATGCCAAAAGAATGGTATACTGCTTGCAAGTTCATCCTTCAGAAGCATAATTTCAATGAATTGAAATTGGATGATGTAGTATGCTTTCTTCAGGCTGCAGAACTTGAAATGATAGAGAATGAGATGATTAAGGAAGATAGACCCTGCTTCAATGTTTCAAATGCATTGATTGCACCCATGGGAAATTTGTCTACCAAGAATCAACAGCAAATTCCCATTATTGAAGAACCAGCTGAACATAATGTTGATACTCCAAAATCTTTCATTGGAGGTAGCACAAGTAATCAAGGAAATCAGCAGAGGTTCAATGTGCAACTGATTGATGATACTAAAACTACCTCAATGGCAAGTGGGAATGTGCATCAATCTAGTGGTGTAAATGGTCAAAACAATGAAACAAATGCATTGCTGTCTATGTTTACTGAGTCATATAATGCATTTGTTGCAAAGAACCTAATTCACACAAGTGTGGTACAAGATGATTTAGAGCAAATTGATGCAGGTGACTTGGAGGACATGGATTTGAACTGGCAAGCTGCAATGTTAGCCTTGAGAAGTGTAAAGATTCCGACAAAACCCGATATACCCTAACCGGTAGACAATAGTTACGTTATATTTAACGTCGGGTACATGAATTACCATAGTAATTATACGAGAATACGTGGTTCACTGTATCGATTGTACGTGAATATATAATTCATCGTATTGAATATGCGATCAATCGATCGATAGTTATTGAAACCCGAACAAATCGAGGGTTCAATTATAGACGATATCTATAATATTTAGTGATGTTACGAAGTATTAATGCTTCGGGATAAGTAAAGTACGGCACAGAAAAAGAATTTCGATTTAATGATACGTCGGTACATTAAACGAAACCTTTAATACCAAACCGAGCAAGAGATGATCGATCAAGCCGAAAAAGATGCGCGATAATTAATGATATGATGTTTTAAGTTAATAATTGTCAAGGGTTAAGTTTTTAAAGTTTTTAAATCGGTTTTATATAAACTTCAATTTTTAGCCGAAAAACGACCGTTTTAGCCTCGTTTTAAGCCGAATTAAACATTGAACCGAAAAACGAACGGAACCAGATTATCCAAAACATTATCCGGATTACGAGAATCCAAACATGTGGCCTAGAATGGAGAGGTGGGTCCCACCCCACCCCCCTCATTAATCCGATCGGCATCCATGGGATCACCCCATTCCATTCATTTTTTTTTACAACAAACAACTCCAAGGTTCTTCATGTCTCTCCACAATATCATCCAAAAACCAAGATTTTTAAGCAAGAAAACAAGGTAATGATCGAGTCATGCACGTGTTCATCTTCGTTTCTTGAGTTGGTTTGCAAGAAAATGAGGTTTCAATGATGAAAACCGATTCTTGCATGATCAAGTGATGTATACGGGTTATACAAAGGATCTTGGTCCAAGAAAGGAGTTAAACGAATCAAAAACGAATTTTTACGGTTAAATCTTTGTTTTTGGAATCATAATCGAAACCATGAAAGAAATGGCTTGATCGTGAGTGTAACTTGCTTGGTTTGTGGTATGTTGTTTGTAGGCTCTGTGTTTAGTGGTAGATAAGGCGGAAAGACGAGTTTGTAGCTTGTAGTGGCGGAAAACGAAAGGTATATTCGGTTTATGTTCGGTGTATGTGTTTTGGGACAGATTGTTGATGGTTTAGATTTAGGTCATGAAATTTTACAGGGATGTTCTACACATGAAAATAAGAGTTCTGTGAATTTTTGGTAATTTTTGGACAAAGGATGAATATTTGGTGAATTTAATGCTCGGTTTTGGCCAAAAATGGTGAAAAATAGTTAAATATCATGAAACATTCTGGAAAATTGCAGATAAGCTTTTTATATCATGTATAAGTTACACACAAAATTTTAGGTCAGTTGGAGAAGTCTAAGTAGGCTTTTCGGTTAAACGAGTTCTAGGGATTTCTAGCTCGGTTTTAGGGAAAATGGCATGTAAAAGAAGATTTTGGTTCTGGAAAAATTACAGGGGACTATGTGAATGGCAGGGGACATCCAGGAGAAATTTGGGATTTTTCTAAGATTGTTTGGTATTTACGACATATTTAGTGTTTAAATGGTGTTTAAAAATAGATAAACAAATTTTAAATATAGAAATTAATTCTGGAAATATTTTTATAAAATTCCCCACTGTCAAGAAGTGATTTGTGCAAAATTTCAAGATCCGAGATTAAACGGATAATTATTTGTGCTAATTATCAAACTTTTAAAGTTAAAACGTGTAAACCGGTGAAGTTCGCTTAAGCGAGCTGACTGGTGTATAAAAACCCTAAAAATGAACTATTTTCATATAATTGAGTTAAACAAGTAAAAAATGAATCATCCGAAAATAATTCGGATGATTTGGGGTATTTTTAACCGATTTAACAGTTTCCGGTACGCCAAAGACGGAAACGGGTCCCGCGACCAATCGGGGCGTCTAAACCGAGCTCTAATTTCACATCTTTAATTAAATTATCAGTCAACCACTATTTTCGGGTCGTGTGTGACCAAACTCATTTTTGAAACATAAAAACGGGTAACCGTGCTAGGCACGCGAAACGGGGAAAACAAGCTATTAGAAAATTTGACTATTGAACTCTAAACGACATCACAATCTGAGTCCGGAGAAGTGTTTCTGGGTTAACCTTGTCCCCAGAACGAGTACAGTGCTGGGTTAACCGTGTCCCCAGATGTATCGGTTAACTTGGTTAAAGTTATATTAATAATGAGTGTATAGTAACGATCGTGGGGATCATATTACAGATTGGACGTATTAACTGATAATGATTGTTGTTACCTGCTTGCATGTGCTAAGGTGAGTTTCACGAGCCCCTTTTTTTTCTGAATTGTTTTCAAATATTTTCCCGGGGCGGAAGCATGTTACTTCTGAAATGTTTAAGTACATACTGAACGCATGGATTTGCGTGGATTTATATATATTTTATTGTACGGGAATCGTACGAAAATGTACTAAGATGGTAATTGTCTGAGTTGCTAACATTCTAAGGCCCCGGAACACGAGTGATTAACTGAAAGCCGGTAGAGTGTGGATAGTACTATTGGTCCGAAAAACCCAACTGGTCCGGCATGGATTTGCTGATGTTTCCCAGCCAGTTGCACATGTCTATTTTGGGTGTTATATATATTTTGCTATGTAATGTTAGACATAGCGGTTTGGGGCAGGTTCGTGGGCGGAGTATGCCACGGGGTTGTGTGTGATAGTCAGAGGTTTCACTTGTGGGCTCAGCATAATTACATCGATAATATTATATTTTGATAATGATTTATCATGGTTTACTCGAATTGTGAAACTCACCAACTATTCGTAGTTGACCCGTTTTCTCACATGCTTTTCAGGTACTACTAAGATGAAGTGATTGCTTACGTGCTAAGTGCTTGATGTGTGTAAGATTTGCATGCGGAATGCTAGGATACATTATAACAAATAGAATTGTGTATCGTATTGTATGATGTGTGTATCACCTAGACGGTAATGAAATACAAGATAATGTAATTTGAAGTATATTAATGTATTCAGTTGTCTTTATAAACAATGTGGTTGATATCAGAGGTGTCTGTTGCATCCCGTTTACGTTTCCGCTGCGTTTGCGGGGTGTTACAGAACTTGGTATCAGAGCCATTGGTTATAAAGATTTAGGATGTCTTTAAAAGATACCTAAAATATAACCAGTAGCTCAAGTATTATAGGATCTGAATATCCATTAATAATATATAGTGATGAGATCTGGATGAACTTGGATGGGCAAGTGAGTTATTATGGTCCGGAACATAATAACAGACTTGTCCGCACGAGGGAACTCAGGGGAAGTCACGGGGAACATTAATAGGTAAAAATGGCAACATATGTGTAAAGTATATAATATTATTTATGCGTGCTAATGTGTATATATATATATATATGTACGTATCTTGTGGGTACATGTATTGAGAAATAGGACCCGGATAAGGAACCGGGGGATGAAATAATAAAAAGTACCGAGGATGCTGAAATTTCTAGAGCATCGGTTGGTGATAAGTCGGACTTATCGGGCCATAGTTATGATATTACCAAGTTAGATCTCCCGTTTGACATTAACCAGAAATATCTAGTAACCGTCACTCCCAACCGAAATTAATAAATCCCTTACCCTACCAACACCGGTACCGTATATCCTAATAACCCCATATGTTCACCCGAACCGCCGACCCTCACGTACGGATGGATCTGTACCTGAACCTATTCTTATTCCATTAAGGTAAATAAATAAATAAATAAAATAAAATAATAATAATAATAATAAATTTGGTAATGAATGAGCAGATAAAAATAATATATAGAAATATATATATGTATTTCTCACTCTCAAACATATGAGTCATACCACCTCCAGATCGAGAATTACTGATTTTAGCAAACCTAGAACGCCTGAGGACATTGACTGAGCAAGTGATAGAGTTTCCCATAATAGTATTTGAAGGCAACCCATGTTGCGCGATCACCTTGAACCTTGCAACTCCCTATGATTAACCTTACATCCGTTAGATGCCTATACCCATGTATACTCGAATAGAATGATTACCCATACACAAAGAGGTGTTGGAATCATTATAGCATAGTTGGTTGTTCGGTTGTAGATGGTATACCGTGTATGCCGGATATACAAATAGACACGGATATTATAACCCCGAGGTACGTAATCGTTTGGTGCTCACGGTGAGCATGTATCGGTTATGCTGATATGCAGAAGGATATTGAAATCAAGTATACTAAACATTGATCTTTGTTGAGAAAGATCTATATGTCAGTTGGTGACAAGGGTTATGAAACATATTTAAACGTTAACCGACGTCAGGTTAAGTCCGTATGTTATTATATTGTGGGACATATATATATATACTAGATACTGGTATGTGTAATATGTATGATAATATTTGGTGTGTATGTGTACCTGCTGTTATGATTGAGCTGGTAACGAGTTATACGGTGAGATTAGTATTGATTACTGCGTACGGGATGAGTACGGCAGAATGACATAAAAAGAGTAACTCCAATGATGGAGATTGATATGATTCAGTTGATTGCTCAAAGTTAGCAGATGATGATACCGAATGTCGTATCACAGATCACTGCTAGTGTTGATGCAAATGTGATCGCAGAATTATAGATCGAGCAATCACATGAATATGAATATTTCAATTCTTAGTGTTATTACTAAGAGTGATAATGTCCCACCGAATGCTATTATGACTACAAGTATTAGTTATAAACTAAACATGAATAGTAGTCGTAATGAATTAGATCCGGTATGAAGGATATGTTTGTTGGTTGTGTTAAGAAAATTATTAATAGTTGCTGATGGTAAAGGGAGGAATAGATTAGCGAGTGGATAGAAAAGATCGAAATGGTTAAGGATATTGGTAAGAGTCTAGAACATGGTGTAGTGAAATATGCTACAGATATGTTGGTAGATTATGTTGTATCGTGATGGAACACGATGGTACAAAATTATAGTTAGAAAATTATTACCCAGACGATATGGTCAGAATTTAAAATTCTTGTGCTAGAGCACTTTTATTCAAGTAATTAAGTTCAGAGATTGGAAACTGAGCTTTGGCAGATAGAAATGTTGTGTGCTGATCACTTATAACACGCTAATCGTTTGAAGGAATTGTCATGTCTGGTAACATGGCTAATTACTCCTGAAACTAAGCGAAGTGAGCGCTATATTGGGGACTAACTCCATCGGTAAGGAGTATAGTCAATCCTGTAAAATATACAACCTTTGGAAGGGTTGTGTCACAAGCCAGCATTGATATATTTGACTCTATGGGAAGCGGACTGGAAGGACGTTAGGTGAGACGTCGGGTGTTAAAGAAGAGAAGTGATAAAGGTATAGTGCAAGATAGGCTTTTGAATAAGTAGGTATGTCCTACAACCCAGAATTATACTAAGACTAGTTCTGGTGTGAAAACATGAATCGCATGAAGGGTCCTTCCCTAAATGTGGAAAATATGGTTATCGGCAGGAAGAAGAATGTCGAGTGATAGTAGGCCACAGGTGTGGTAAAGATGAACGTAATGCCCAATTGTAGAACCAATTGAAGCCATGTGAACCGGCAACCCCAACCCATCCGTGTTCAACCACTCCGAACCCAACAGTTTCAATAACCATCCATCCAAAGAAATCAAATTATGCCAAACAGTTGTACTTGCTATGAATGTGGCAGTACAGAACGTTTCAAGAGAAATTGCCCAAAGTTGAACCAAAGTGTCGTTGGAAGACGAACCTCATGACAAGCATCAACCTTTGATCAAGCAAGGAGCCGTTCTTTTGTGAGTAATTTGAATAAAGCACGTCATGATCCAAAGGTGGTATTATATATGTTGTGGTTTTAAATCAATAGACTTCAGTGATATTTTTACGGTCGTTGATAGAAGTTAGTTCCTGTTAACCTCCTATCATTTGGAAAGATACCGATTAGTGAAACTATAGAACCCTATACTGTAGAATCGCTAACGGTAAATCCCTAATGGTTAACTAAATTTTTCGGAATTGTCCTATTATTCTGAACGATTAACCTTTCCTTATTGACCTATGACCAGTAAAGTTAAGAAGTTTTGACGTAATAGCTAACATGGATTGGCTAACTCGACATGAAGCTGAAATCAAATATGAAAAGAAGATGATTAGAAGCTCTCCTTCGGACGATGAAGCTATTAGATACAGAGAAAAGTGTACGGTATTATGTTACCACTCTAATCTCATCTTGAGATGTTATAATATTTACGACAAGAAGACGTGGTGTATTTAACAAACGCGATTGCCAAAGTATTTAAAAGAAAACATATGGAAGATGTCCCGGTGATACGTAATATCCACAAGTTTTCCCAGAAGAACTTCCTGGATTACCGCCAACCCAACAGGTCGAATTCAGAATCGATTTAATACCTCAAGCTGGCCCTGTTGCTAAAGCATCTTACCGACTTGCACCAACTGAAATGCAAGAATTATTGGATAAGGTTTCATACGACCTAGTTAGTCACCATGGGGTGCACCAGCGTTGTTTGGGAAATGAAGGACGGAAGTGTTAGGATATGTATTGATTAGGGAGAATTGAATAAAGTGACAATCAGGAATAGGTATTCACTTCTTCGAAATAAATGATCTATTTAACCAATTGCAAGGGGCGATTTATTTTTAGAAAATTGATCTTAGATATAGTTATCACCAAATGAAAAATCCAAGAGGAGGACATTGCAACAACAGCGTTTCGGACTCGTTACGGCCATTATGAATTCTTAGTTATGCCTCTCGGGCTAACAAATGCGCCGACAGTGTTCATGGACCTCATGAACCGAGTCTATAAACTTTATTTTGACAAATTTGTCATAACATTCATTGATGATATTTTGATATATTTGCAACGTATAGAAGAGCACGAACGACGTGTAAGGAAAATTGTGGAAGTGTTAAAGCAAGAGGAGTTGTACGCGAAGTTTTCGAAATGTGATTTTGAATAAAGAGGGCATAATCCCTTGGTCATGTTGTAAAGCAACAAGGATTTCACATAGATCCAAATAGGATAGAAACCATTAAAATTGTGCCAAGCGCCGATTTTAAGTCTCCCCGATGGAGACGATGGTTTTGTCGCGTATTGTGACGCATCGCGTAGAGGGTTAGGATGCGTGTTGATGCAGAATAATAAGGTTATAGCCTATGCTTCCCGACAGTTAAAAGTACACGAGAAAAATTACACTACTCACGACTTAGAACTGGGAGCGGTTATCTTCGCACTTAAAATCTGGAGACATTATCTCTACGGTACGAAGTGCACCATCTTTACCGATCATAAAAGTTTGCAGCACATATTCGATCAGAAAGAACTGAATATGAGGCAACGAAGATGGGTCGAGTTGTTAAGCGATTATGACTGTGACATCCGTTATCACCCCGGCAAGGCTAACGTTGTAGCCGATGCCTTGAGTAGGAAAGATCGGGTTAAGCCATTGCGAGTGCGAGTGCTGGGGATGATAGTCCAGTCGAACCTTTCGAACCTGATTCGAGTCGCTCAACGTGAGGCGTTGAAAGAGGAACAATTGGAAAAGGAGGGACTTTACGGCAATGAGAAGAATTTCGAACAACGCGTGGACGAAATTCTCTACTTCAAAAATTGGGTTTGGTTCCGACTCTCCACGACCTTCGTGAATTAATCACGAACGAAGCGCATAGATCGAAATATTCCATACATCTGGGATCGGATTAAACTATTGATGATACGAATATCTGAAAGGATTTTATTAATGGCCGAGTTTGGAGAAAGATATGTTTACGTATGTTGGTGAATATTTAAGTTATGCAAGAGATAAGGCGGCATACCGAAAACCCGAGGGAACGCCACAACGACAGAAAATTCGCCAATGATAGTGGGAATAAATTACAATGGATTTCGGGACGCAAATTCCCAAGATATATCAAAGGCATGATGTGAATTGGGTAATCGCGGATCGATTAACCAATCCTCGCATTTCATCCCAATCCATGACGATTAACACAATGAATTCTCGCCCAAATTCCTAATGGTGAAATGGTATCTCGTTGTGGAGTACCATTTTCAATTATCTCAGATCGAAATAGCCATCCTACTTCCATTATTGGAAGGCGGGGGAGGAAGCATCGAGAGCTTGAAGCTTTCTATGGGTGAAGTATTTATCACCAATTTGCTAAATTGAAAATGGGCGTCAATCAAGTCATTTCTTTCAAATTGATTCGAGAAACAACCAATCGGATTTATAATATTTAAGGTAAGTTGAAAGCAGCGCGAGATTGGCAAAGGATTTATGCCAACATTCAAAGGAAACCATTGTCACTGGAAAGAGGTGACAAGATATTTTTAAGGCATCACCTTAGAGAGGTGATATGAGGTTTGGCAAAACCAAAAATAACTCCGTAATATATTGGACCTCATGAGACTATTTCCATGATTGGTCATTTAGTTTATCGATTAAAGTACTCCAGGGGATAAGTACTATACATGATGTTTTGCCATGTATACGGATTGAAAAGTACCTAAGCGATGAGGCAACGAAAGTACTAGTATTGGAGGTACTCATAGAAGACATACTTGATATCATAAATAATTCCGTAAAGTTAGTAGATGGGAAAACTAAACAGTTTGGACACACCAAGCTTTATTGATTAAGATTAAGTGGAATTCACAGCGAGGACCAGATTATACCTGGTAACGCGAGGGTAAATCCTAAAGGAAAAACCCCCACCTTTCTCTCGGAAGGGGATAGTGGGCGTGTAAAATTTCGAGGACGAAATTTCTTAACGGGGGGAGAATGTAACGATTCCGACAAAACCCGTTATACCCTAACCGGTAGACAATAGTTACGTTATATTTAACGTCGGGTACATGAATTACCATAGTAATTATACGAGAATACGTGGTTCACTGTATCGATTGTACGTGAATATATAATTCATCGTATTGAATATGCGATCAATCGATCGATAGTTATTGAAACCCGAACGAATCGAGGGTTCAATTATAGACGATATCTATAATATTTAGTGATGTTACGAAGTATTAATGCTTCGGGATAATTAAAGTACGGCACAGAAAAAGAATTTCGATTTAATGATACGTCGGTACATTAAACGAAACCTTTAATACCAAACCGAGCAAGAGATGATCGATCAAGCCGAAAAAGATGCGCGATAATTAATGATATGAAGTTTTAAGTTAATAAATGTCATGGGTTAAGTTTTTAAAGTTTTTAAGTCGGTTTTATATAAACTTCAATTTTTAGCCGAAAAACGACCGTTTTAGCCTCGTTTTAAGCCGAATTAAACATTTAACCGAAAAACGAACTGAACCGGATTATCCAAAACATTATCCGGATTACGAGAATCCAAACATGTGGCCTAGAATGGAGAGGTGGGTCCCACCCCACCCCCCTCATTAATCCGATCGGCAACCATGGGATCACCCCATTCCATTCATTTTTTTTTTACAACAAACAACTCCAAGGTTCTTCAAGTCTCTCCACAATATCATCCAAAAACCAAGATTTTTAAGCAAGAAAACAAGGTAATGATCGAGTCATGCACGTGTTCATCTTCGTTTCTTGAGTTGGTTTGCAAGAAAATGAGGTTTCAATGATGAAAACCGATTCTTGCATGATCAAGTGATGTATACGGGTTATACAAAGGATCTTGGTCCAAGAAAGGAGTTAAACGAATCAAAAACGAATTTTTACGGTTAAATCTTTGTTTTTGGAATCATAACCGAAACCATGAAAGAAATGGCTTGATCGTGAGTGTAACTTGCTTGGTTTGTGGTATGTTGTTTGTAGGCTCTGTGTTTAGGGGTAGATAAGGCGGAAAGACGAGTTTGTAGCTTGTAGTGGCGGAAAACGAAAGGTATATTCGGTTTATGTTCGGTGTATGTGTTTTGGGACAGATTGTTGATGGTTTAGAGTTAGGTCATGAAATTTTACAGGGATGTTCTACACATGAAAATAAGAGTTCTGTGAATTTTTGGTAATTTTTTGACAAAGGATGAATATTTGGTGAATTTAATGCTCGGTTTTGGCCAAAAATGGTGAAAAATAGTTAAATATCATGAAAAATTCTGGAAAATTGCAGATACGCTTTTTATATCATGTATAAGTCACACACAAAATTTTAGGTCAGTTGGAGAAGTCTAAGTAGGCTTTTCGGTTAAACGAGTTCTAGGGATTTCTAGCTCGGTTTTAGGGAAAATGGCATGTAAAAGAAGATTTTGGTTCTGGAAAAATTACAGGGGACTATGTGAATGGCAGGGGACATCCAGGAGAAATTTGGGATTTTTCTAAGATCGTTTGGTATTTACGACATATTTAGTGTTTAAATGGTGTTTAAAAATAGATAAACAAATTTTAAATATAGAAATTAATTCTGGAAATATTTTTATAAAATTCCCCAATGTCAAGAAGTGATTTGTGCAAAATTTCAAGATCCGAGATTAAACGGATAATTATTTGTGCTAATTATCAAACTTTTAAAGTTAAAACGTGTAAACCGGTGAAGTTCGCTTAAGCGAGCTGACTGGTGTATAAAAACCCTAAAAATGAACTATTTTCATATAATTGAGTTAAACAAGTAAAAAATGAATCATCCGAAAATAATTCGGATGATTTGGGGTATTTTTAACCGATTTAACAGTTTCCGGTACGCCAAAGACGGAAACGGGTCCCGCGACCAATCGGGGCGTCTAAACCGAGCTCTAATTTCACATCTTTAATTAAATTATCAGTCAACCACTATTTTCGGGTCGTGTGTGACCAAACTCATTTTTGAAACATAAAAACGGGTAACCGTGCTAGGCACGCAAAACGGGGAAAACAAGCTATTAGAAAATTTGACTGTTGAACTCTAAACGACATCACAATCTGAGTCCGGAGAAGTGTTTATGGGTTAACCTTGCCCCCAGAACGGGTACAGTGCTGGGTTAACCGTGTCCCCAGATGTACCGGTTAACTTGGTTAATGTTATATTAATAATGAGTGTATAGTAACGATCGTAGGGATCATATTACAGATTGGACGTATTAACTGATAATGATTGTTGTTACCTGCTTGCATGTGCTAAGGTGAGTTTCACGAGCCCTTTTTTTTCTGAATTGTTTTCAAATATTTTCCCGGGGCGGAAGCATGTTACTTCTGAAATGTTTAACTACATACTGAACGCATGGATTTGCGTGGATTTATATATATTTTATTGTACGGGAATCGTACGGAAATGTACTAAGATGGTAATTGTCTGAGTTGCTAACATTCTAAGGCCCCGGAACACGAGTGATTAACTGAAAGCCGGTAGAGTGTGGATAGTACTATTGGTCCGACAAACCCAACTGGTCCGGCATGGATTTGCTGATGTTTCCCAGCCAGTTGCACATGTCTATTTTGGGTGTTATATATATTTTGCTATGTAATGTTAGACATAGCGGTTTGGGGCAGGTTCGTGGGCGGAGTATGCCACGGGGTTGTGTGTGATAGTCAGAGGTTTCACTTGTGGGCTCAGCATAATTACATCGATAATATTATATTTTGATAATGATTTATCATGGTTTACTCGAATTGTGAAACTCACCAACTATTCGTAGTTGACCCGTTTTCTCACATGCTTTTCAGGTACAACTAAGATGAAGTGATTGCTTACGTGCTAAGTGCTTGATGTGTGTAAGATTTGTGTGCAGAATGCTAGGATACATTATAACAAATAGAATTGTGTATCGTATTGTATGATGTGTGTATCACCTAGACGGTAATGAAATACAAGATAATGTAATTTGAAGTATATTAATGTATTCAGTTTTCTTTATAAACAATGTGGTTGATATCAGAGGTGTCTGTTGCATCCCGGGGTGTTACAAGAAGTAAGAGGTTGTAAAACAGAACTGGTAGGTCTCTGGTTTCTGGTCCTAATGACAGGATTGGATTTGACAAGTTAAAAGCAATCTGCTAGAATTGTCAGCAACCTTGTTATTTTGCAAGAGAATGCAATCAACCAAGAAACTTTCAAATGAATCAATACCATAATCAACAACAAGGAGGTCAGCAGCAATATCAACAAAATCAACCAAGAGGTCAGCAGCATTACCAACAAAATCAGCTAAGATTCAACAACAACAACAATCAAATGAACAACTTCAACAACAACTTCAATCCCAACAACAATTACAACCCCAACTTCAACAACTTTCAGCCTCAAATGAATAATCAACAACAAAGTATGCAACAGACTTAAGGTTTTCAAATGAATAACAATCAAAACCTGCAAGCAGCTCAAAATGTTCCAAACAACACTGTTCCAGCAAATCAAAATCAGATCATAAATCAAGGAAATGTGGCAGTGACTACACAGCATGAAGGAAATTTTGATTGGAGCAATCATGAAGAGGACATTGTAGATGATATCAAGAAATCAAATGTGGCATTAATGGCCATAATTGAGAAAGAAAAAGGATCATCATCTCAGGTACACTCTGCTCCTACTGTTGATTTAAATGAACTTATCATTGAAATGAGAACAAAAGTAGGCTAGCTGGAAAGTGAGTGTTTTAGAAAATAAGGTATCATCAATGGGTATGAGGCAAGTGAGATGATCAGTGAAGAAAAGATTAAAAGCCTTGAAGATGATTGCATGATCAATTACAGAACTCAAACCATATACATCACTGAGATTGATGGATTAAAGAAGATGTTGGTTGAAGAAATGGTGGAAAACACAAGACTGAAGGTTGAAACTGAATTTCTGAAGAATTTGGTCTCAACAGGCAACATATGTGGTATACAGAACCAGGTGAAGGACCAAGACAAATACAAAGTAGTTACACCTCCATTCAACAACAACTTCACGCCAAAAGTTGACAAAGAGAAAAGAGATGCATACTTGCAACAATTCAGAGATGTCTTTCAAGACAAGGAAGAATTTGTTGATTTGTACAAAAAGGTAGAAGTGAATGAAGAAGGAGAGTTTGTGATTAAGAAAGAAGTAAAAGAGGATAACTCAATTGGAGGTCAAGTCTCTGAGGATGACTTTGATTCAGTTGAATTGGATCAAGGTGACTTGAGTGATTTGAGTGATCAAATTACTGAAGAGGAAATCAAAGTTGCTGAAAAAGGAAGAAAATATAAGAAACCGGAATCTGTTGATAAACTTCCAAAGTATCCACCAGCCCCACCAGGATTGAAGAAACAGAATGATAAAATGAAAAGAGAACATGTTTCTTTTGACATTTGTGAAAGGAGGAAGATAAACTACAATGCAGTCAGACCACTAAGCAAGGCTGTATTGGATAGGATAAAGCAGAACAACAAAAGGAAGATGGTGACTGAAAAAGTTGATACAGAAAATTTTATCCTAGTTTATCCAATCTTTTCTAGTCATGAGGTGTTGGATGTTGGAGAAGTGGAAACTATGGAAGAGTATGAGAAAAGACAGTCAAGGGTTAGAGAAAGCAGTGATGAAGAACCTATGATTATTGAAAAAGTTATCTTTGTCAAAAGCAAACTTGAAAGACGAGACATTAAGATTGAGGAGTTTGTGCCATTCTCAATTAACTTTGATGGCTTAAAGAATCAGAAGACTCTAGGAGTCAAGTCACCTAAGCCAAGTGAAAGATTCAAGAAACCAAAAGAACATGAAATATTCAAAGGCAAGGTTTGGTGCAAAAGGTGTGATGAATATGGTCACCACACAGACTCATGCAATGAGAGATTGAAATTTCAACCATTTCATGTCCTAGATGGAACAAAGTATGGCCAAGACTTTGTCCTGTACAAACAGAAGTATGATGTATATCTGGGAAAAGGAAAGGTGTGTGGAAATGAAACCATGAACAGAGAAAAAAAGAAATCTGCAAAGGAGACAAGGATTGAGAAGAAAGCTGAAGTAACAACAAAGAAGCAAGTAGCTGAATTAGCAAGAAGAAGTAAATCTCCTAAGAAGCATGAGAAATTGACCAAAAAGAACTATCAGCCTTTGAGAATCAAACAAGATACTCAATCAGTCAAATCTGATAGTTCTCAAGGATCATCAAGCAGTGAGAAGACAAGAAGAAAAGGTGCATATTCTAGAAAGAAACCAACAGAACTCACTGGTGATGAGAAGTTTCTACTAAAGCATGGATATAAACCACATGGTTTCCTTTGGAAACCTAAGACTGAGAGTAAGGTTGAGCAAGTTGCTGATGTGAGAGACTACTCTGAGAAGAAGGACTATGTGATAAAGGAGTATGCCACTGACTCAGCTGAATACTAGTGTCCAACCTC
Source organism: Bidens hawaiensis (assembly GCF_021521415.1). Lineage (NCBI taxonomy): Eukaryota > Viridiplantae > Streptophyta > Magnoliopsida > Asterales > Asteraceae > Bidens > Bidens hawaiensis. The sequence continues at coordinate 124,106 of NW_027495461.1, forward strand.
ACTTGTTAAAACTCCAAGAGAGTGTGGTTATGAAACTGATAATTCGGACAACTTAGAATTGACTCATGAAGATCCTAAACCAACAACACTCACTTCCCAAGATGTGTCTGAAACTGAATCTGATGAGCTGCAAGTTGATAAGGCTTGCACTTCATCACTCAACTAATCAAACTTTCTTTGTATGTGCAGGAACAGTCCACTCCTCTAAATGACATATGGTATATGGATAGTGGTTGTTCTAGGCACATGACTTGTGACAAGAGATCTCTTGTCAAGTATGAAGAAAAGTATGAAGGTCCAGTAGCTTTTGGGAGTGATGAGAATGGTGGAAAGATTGTTGGAAAAGGAATCTTAACAGATGGAAAAGTCTCATTTGATAATGTATTTCATGTTGAAGGTCTTCAGTACAATCTGCTGAGTAGATCACAAATGTTTGATAAGGGTTACAAAGTCAGTTTTGATGATTCACACTGTTTCATATTAAAACCTGATTTTGTAATTCCACCTGAAATGATTATGATGATGGCACCAAGAAATGGTAGCTTGTATGAATTGAATATGAAAGAAGCTATTTCAAGAGGAGGTGCATGTTTTGTTTCCAAAGCAACTGAAAATGAGTCAAAATTGTGGCATAGGAAACTGTGTCATGTGAACTTGAAGAACATGAATAGACTTGTCAAAGGTGAGCATGTCATAGGCTTACCTACAAGAGAATTCAAGTTGGAAGATCATTGTGATTCATGTCAAAAGGGAAAGCAACACAAATCTATTCATAAGTCAAAACTCATCAATTCAATTGATCAAGTACTTGAATTACCTCACATGGATCTCTTTGGTCCTGTGAGTGTACCAAGTATTGGGAAGAAAAGATATTGTCTGGTGATCATTGATGACTATTCAAGATACACTTGGGTTTAATTTCTAAGTACCAAGGATGAGACTGCAGATTTGATTAAAGGTTGTGTAACAATGATTGAGAACAAGTTGAATAAGACAGTCAAGATGATGAGAAGTGACAATGGCACTGAGTTCAAGAATGGAGTTATGCAAGAATTCTGGTAAGCAAAAGGAATACAACAACAATTTTCAGCTCCTAGAACTCCTGAGCAAAATGGTGTAGCAGAAAGAAGTAACATAACACTTATTGAAGCTGTAAGAACCATGTTAGCATATGCTAATCTGCTTGTCACTTTTTGGGCTGAAGCCTTAAATACAGCCTGCTATGTTCAGAACAGGGTACTTGTGAACAAAAGGCATAACAAAACTCCTTATGAAATATTTCACGACAGAAAGCCTTACATCAAGTTTTTCAAGCCCTTTGGATGAAAATGTTTTCTTTTGAATACAAGGGACTATTTGAACAAGTTTCAAAATCCATGGATTGCTTCTTATTGGATATTCTACACACTCAAAAGCCTACAGAGTTTATGTGAAAAATCACTTGAGTGTTATAGAATCTTCTGACATTATCTTTAATGAGAATCAATTCAATACAGTTGATGGTGCAGCATGGCTGTTTGATCATGAGAAGTTAATAAGGTCTTTCAAGATTTATCCTGAAGACTTTGATGACTCATTCTACAAGACCAGTGTAATTGAAGAAAAGAAGAAGAAAACATTGGACTTGGAAGAATTGTGGAAGAAGGTTGCTAGAAAAGAGAAGGAGTATACTTTTGTGAAGAAATCCTCATGTGATATTGGTGAACCTGATCAAGAAAACAATCACAATGTTGAACATGATCATACTGAGAACAATCTAGACAATCAAGATGCACAAAATGACCAAGTTCAGAATGAGGGTGACACAAGCAACCAAGCAAGTGGAGAAGAAGCTGCATCTACAACAAGATTTCAAGATCTATTTCAAAGATTGAACTTAGAAAACAATGGTGCATCTACTTTAGGACAACATAATGATGAAGCACCAGAATTTCATGATGCAGAAGCTGATTTGATCATTGAAGAAACAGAGCTCAATGAAACAAATCTTGACACAAATTTGTCTACATATATGATTGTACAAACTCCTTATGTGGAAAAGATTCATCCTTCTGAAAACATCATTGGTGATTTGCATGAAAGAGTTACAAGAAGTCATTCTGAAATTGCAAATATCTGTCTTTACTCCTGCTTTCTATCCCAAATAGAGACAAAGACCATTGCTCAAGCACTGAAAGACAATAGTTGGGTGGAAGCAATGCAAGAAGAATTGGCACAATTTAGAGACCTGCATGTGTGGGATCTTGTTGATAAGCCATTTGACAGATATGCAATTGGAACCAAATGGGTTTTTAGAAACAAAAGGGATGAAAGGGGTTTGGTGATTAAGAATAAAGATAGACTTGTAGCACTGGGATGTCTTCAAGAAGAAGGAATAGACTTTGAGGAAGTCTTTGCACCTGTTGCAAGACTTGAAGCTATCAGGATTTTTCTTGCATATGCTGCCTCAAAGAACATTAGAGTGTTTCAGCTTGATGTTAAGTCTGCATTTCTAAATGGAAAGATTGATGAAGAGGTGTATGTTGCTCAACCTCCAGGTTTTGAGGATCCAATGTATCCAAACAGGGTGTATAAGTTAAACAAAGCCCTTTATGGATTGCATCAAGCTCCTAGAGCATGGTATGATGAGCTGTCAAATCATCTTCTTGAAAATGGTTTCAAAAGAGGAGACACTCTTCTACAAAAGAAAGGGATCAGACTTGCTTCTGTTACAAGTGTATGTGGATGACATCATCTTTGGTTCTACAAATGAACAAATGTGTATAGAGTTTGAAGGGGTAATGAAGTCCAAATACAGCATGAGTTCTATGGGAGAAATGAACTTCTTTCTAGGATTGCAAGTTTAACAGAAGGCTGAGGGGATTTTCATTCATCAAAACAAATATGTGCAGGACATCTTGAACAAGTTCAACTATCAAGAGTACAAGACTGCTTCAACTCCAATGGACACTAAAGAAAAGATGGTTGCAGATGAAAAGGGGGAGCCTATAGATGAACATGAATATAGAGCCAAAATTGGATCTCTGATGTATCTGACTGCAACAAGACCAGATATCATGTTTGCTGTATGTGTGTGTGCAAGATTCCAATCAAATCCAAAAGTCTCCCACATGAATGCTGTTAAAAGAATATTCAGATATTTGAAGGGAAGACCAGACCTAGGGATTTGGTATCCAAAGAATCAATCTTTTGACCTGATTGCATATACAGACAGTGATTATGATGGCTGCAACATGAGTAGAAAGTCAACCTCAGGAGGATGTCAATTTTTGGGTGGAAGGCTAGTGTCATGGCAATGCAAAAAGCAGACTACAGTCTCAATCTCTACTGCAGAAGCTGAATATGATGCTGCATCTGCCTGCTGTGCACAAGTTCTATGGATTCAAAATCAGATGCTGGACTATGGTTTGAATTTCTTGAACACCCCTATTCTTATTGACAACACTGCTGCATATTTTAATGTTAAGAAACCAGTTCAACATTCCAAAACTAAGCACATTGAAATCAGACATCATTTTATCAGAGACTGCAGTGAAAAACGTTTGATTGAAATGCAAAGAGTTGATACAAGTGACAATTTGGCTGACCTTTTCACCAAACCACTTGAAAGAACCAGGTTCAACTTTCTTCTGAAAGCCCTGGGAATGATCAACTCTGATGAAATCTGATTAAGGATGTGTGCCTGGTTGTGTGTCTCTCTGTGATAACTGATTATTTTGTTAGAGATTACACATATTGAATGTTTAGTGATTATGCTTGATTATGTTACTTAAGTATGATATTTGAATATGCTACTGAATATGTTAACTGTTATGTGCTTTAACTATGTATGAATGCAAAATTTGACATGTTTGATCTGATTGATAGGTTTGCATGATTATCAGTTGATATGCATTTGTGATGTCAGGATAAGAGTTCTTGTTATGAATTACTTGTTGATGTAAACTTATCTGATATCATTGCCTAATTGCTTGAATATGTGCTTTATCTGATCTTCTGATGTTATTAAGATAAGTTAGAATTTGATTGTTAGTACTGTCTACTTGTCTTGATGATTTCATGTTTGATTAAGATTTGAATATGTTACAACTGTTTGTGTCAAAATGTATTTTATATCAAAATTAAATGATGAAATGAAGATTTTCTAATGAATTTTACATAAATACTCTATTTTGATCAAAACATGAGCATGTTGTTAATGGTGCTGAGATATGATAAGATTATTCAGTTCAAGCTTTAAAAGAAGCTTAAAAGAAGGATTTTTTTAAGAAAAGTCTCAAGTAGTTGTTTTTGCTGAAAACTATGTCATTTTCCCAGTTGAAGGACATGCACCCGTGTATGTTTGGTCCTTAAATCTCTACAGATTCAAAGGATAGCCATTGACCTGAAAACTGAATGCATTTGGGGCAATAATAACTTGTTTCTTATTCCTTCACTTAAAACTATGTCTATAACTCTAACTTTGAAAGGACATATATTCACATGTGTGTTTGGTCCTGTTTACCACTTTTGGTCAAACAGGATAGCCATTAACCTGAAAATGAAGAGATATTGGGGTGATTGAATATTAAATTGTGTTTAATAAGAAATGATAGTACATTGACTACTTAGCTGATCATATGGAATTAATAGGCGAAAAAGAACTTAGTATAGTCATTTACATGTATGGTTGCTTTCCCATGATGATGTAAAATCATAGGTGATATAAACATAATGAATATGCTGATCTTTATGTGGAGATACATAGTTGTCTTTGCATGTCTCAAGATAAATCTCTCCGAATGATATGGCAGAAAAGTGATTACCCAGTCATACACGAGCCTGTTGTTATTTGGTCAACCAAAAATGAAACATCTTTAAATATGACAGAGAACATGCTTTAAGAAAATTTGAGAAAATATCAAAAACAAGGGGAAGAATAAATATATCAACCGAAAGTTGATAAGTGTTTTAAATATTTTATCAAACAAGAGGGTTACAACAAGAACTACAAAGATGTTGACAAAATCTGTCTCATCTTGAATGAAAGGCATGTTACTGACTGTAAGCCCAACGTTCAACCTCTATATATGTTTGAATCTCAAAAATACAAAAATACAATAAGTTCTGTCATACAAAAAACTATTTTTGACCAAATACAGGAGGTTGGAGTCAAATTGGGGTGATCTGGGAAAAGCCAAATAAGCTTTTAGAAGAGATATGAGGCATCATAGCACAGTGTTGACAATTAATGCATTATGCTTAAATTGAACCTTAATCATATCACCAAAGAAATGAAATTCATGCTAAGTTTATACCTGCTGTTAACCTATCTATGTTGTCATAATAATGCTGAGAGTGAAGTATTGAGATAGCTACTTAGTCAATATGATCCCATTCTTGAGATCTTTTCAGAAAATGGAAGAAACTGTTTTGAAGAGAAATATAACTGAAATTTGATCTCTAAATGCACCATTTGCTCTTAAACTATGATCTGAAATAAAAAATATATTTTGACAAAGTGGTTTAAGTCAAAAAGTGTTGCATTTTGCCTTTAATTGGCTGAATATGTAAGTTCGGGTAAGGTTTAATGTTTTATAACCTTTCCGGACACAAAACAGTTGAATATGTTTGAATATGATATTTCGGGTAAGGTTTGATGATTTATGACCTTTCCGGGTAAGCTTAGTCATTTTTGACTAACTTTATGATTTTCGGGCATGCTTTGAAGTGTTTACACTTTCCGGGTAGAGTACACTGTTGTACTCATTTCCCTAGCAAGCTTGAAGTCTTGAGATGATTATGTGTTGTTATAGCTAGCTTTTAACAAGAAATTCTTATTTCGGGCAAGCTATGCATGTTATATGCTGATTGTGATTCCAAGCAAACTTTATGAACTTAGTCAAGTACATCAAGTAAGCTTTGTGATTTGTGTGACTATGTTGTTAGGAAAGGTTTGTTAATCTTTCCGGGCATGCTTAGATATTACTATTTAAGTTTGTCATTTTTCGGGTATGGTTTGACATGTTGAAATCCCTCGGGTAAGGGCATACCTGATGATTGAATGAGTTTATCCTAGCAAGCTTAGTGCTAACATAGGATTTTCGGGCAAGCTCTTTGAAATTTTAGACTATAGCACACTTAAATGTTTATGTGTTTTAATTTCATTCCGAGCATGCTCTTTGATATGTGTGTTTATGATTTCTTTGAAATTACAAGTGCTTTCGGGCAAACTTTGTTTTCCGGGCACACTTTATATTTCGGGTACACTTTTGTTCCCTCAATATACTTGGTAATTTCAAAACTTAACTTTCCGAGTACACTGTCTGCTAGAAATCCTTTTCCGGGAACACTTTGTACTATATGAAGGTTATTCGGGTATACTTTGCATTAGAAAGGTGTTCGGGTACACTATTCTCTTGAATGGTTGCTCGGGTACACTATGTTTTCAAGTATGCTTGAATGTATATGTTTTGAGTATGATTGTTTGATTATGATTCTTATTTCATTAGGGTTTATGCTAGATCATATCATTTAATTTGAATTGAATAAATGTATATGGGGATCTTAGTTGATTCCTAGTAAGGATGTTTATTTGATGTTTATACTTGATTGTTTTTCTTGTGATTAATTTCTCAAGAAATCTTGTATTTCGGGTAAGCTTTCTTCATTATGTCTTAACTCTAAATTAATTAGCTTGATCGAGCAAGGTTTCTAAATAGAAGGATTCCGGAAAACTTTGTATATTCAAAAATGAAAATTTTCCAAGCAAAGTTTGACCGGGTAAGCTTTGTAAATGGATGTATACCGAGTAGACTTTGAAAAGAATAATTCCGAGTAAGGTTTTATTAACTTAAAAGATAAATATTGTTTTTAATATCAAGTGGATAATGTTACTGTCTGACAGCTAATAATTCACAAAATGACGAAAAGCATTTAAAACTCACTTTCAAAAGGTATATAAGAGAGAGTTAGGCAAAATTTTCAACATTATTTTTCCCTCTCTCTCCTTCCACTGCAAACTGCTTACTCTCAAAGAAACCCAAACCGACTTATCACATTCTATTATTCCTAACCCTAACTTGAATTAGCCCTCTAATTCCGACTCGGTAAGCAACATTAATGTGTTTTTCGACCACGATTAGACAATAATGGGCTTTGATTATGTATCTGATTACTAATACTCTGTTTATGTGTTTAGGTTATAAATTTGTCGAAGATAAGGTTCTTGATGATTTTCTCTCTTTTCTTTCTTCTTCATTTTTATACCTTGAAATTATCTAAAGTACTGAACTTTATGACTAATTTCACTTTGAATATGTTTGTTTATGTGATTCAGATATGGCAGACGATGAACCCAAGTATGTCTTCGAACCAAAACATAATATGTGTGCACTTCTGCAAGTGACACCTGACAATGAGCCGATGGCAAGAATGATAACATGGATGGTACGGTCAAATGTCAGTTTCGCATTCACTGAAAGCCCTGTTATCTGCATAAATCATGTTTTGGATTTCTGGAGATCTGCAGAACTGGTTGAGGACATAAATGGTAAAAGAATCGAGGCAACTCAATAATGGTGATCACAACTCAATAAACTTCAGCACACCTCATTTAATGAAGATATTTGAAGAAACAATGGGGTATCAAGGAAATGTTCATGATGGACAGTTTCAGAAGGGCATGTTTCCTATGTTGTACAGATTTCTTATTCACCATGTGATCCATGGATTTGCTCCAAGGAAGGGATCATGGACCTTGATGAGTCACGACTTGGCAAATGCCACAGTTGGGATTATATATGATTTGCCCTTCAATTTCTCTAAGATGACATTTGAAGGATTAGTAGGAAACCTGAAGAAGGCAGAAAAGAAAAGATTTTTACAATATCCAAGGTTCCTACAGATAATCTTCAACAGTGAACTTCAAGATCTACCCACTGTTGGAACTATACACATGTTGCAAAACCCTGATACATACAGAAGAATCAAGAATCCAGGTGTTTCAAATGTGTACAACTCAAATGTCCCATTTGAGATATTGCCATGGTTGTATAACCATGACTTGGATGTGATGCGTGTGCCTGAGTTAAGCTCAGAAGAGGAAGGAGGAGAAGATGATGATAATGATGATGATGGAGACTCTGATGATGGAGATGATGATGTTGATGGAGTTGAAGGAGGAGATGGAGTAGCTGTAGAAGTTGTTGCACCTGAACAGGGGGAGCAATTTGAGCAAATTGAACAAACTATTCCAACACCACCAACAACAAGCCCAACTCATTCTTATCCATTAATTTCTAGCCCACCTCATACACAATCACCACCACCATCCATTTTCCAAACTCACACCACAGAACAACCTGATTATGAACCTTTTTCTACATCACCACCTACAACCTCACATACAGAAACAGACCTATTTCAAAGAAATATGGACATAATGTTAGAAAATGCAGAATTGAAAAGAAGGAATGAGGAGGTGACAGAGGAGAATGTGATGCTGTTAGAGAAGTTGGTACAGGCAAACTTGAAAATTCAAGCCCTGGAGCAGGAGGTTGAGAAGACCTCAGCTGCCCCAAAACATGGGGAGAATGAGAATATGCCAATTATCTCTGATGTGAATATTGAAACTATAACTGGAACAGGTGTAGAGACTGTAGACAGTTTGAAAATGATTATGAATGTTTATGATGATGGAGAGGAGAGTAGTGAGGAGAGGAGAATTAAAGAGATATATTATGAAGCTGATATGTCTGATGGTGCAGAACAGGATTATGATGTGAATGATGAGATTGTGAGAGTAGTATGGAGTGAGGAGGATATTGAGACAGGAAATGAAAAGGAAATTGAAAATGAGAATGTTGAAGAGAATGTTGAGAGAGTGGATGAGATTGAAATGACAAATGTTGAGGAAAATGTAGCCTCTACTGACATAGCTACTGATATTTTAACTGACATACCTACTGATGTCTTGACTGATGTTCAGACAGAAGAAGAGACTGAAATAATGATTGATGAAAATGCTGCTACTGAGGAACTTATAAACACTGAACCAGAAACTGATCAAAAGCAAGTTCCAAGAGAATAGAGCATGACCCAGAACTGGAAGTACAGTCTGAAGATGAGAAGGATGTGAGGAGAAGGATTGAGAAGGGTAAGGCAAAGGTTACAGAAGAAGAGCTTGTTAAGGCATATCCTGAAAAGGATGTATTATTTAGAGAAGATGATGAAGCTGTTGTTGCTGCTCTAAGGGAACAAGAAAACATTTTGAGAGCAACAAGGGACAGAGAAATACTGGCCCAAACTATGGACCCTGTAGAGTTGGCAGAGCAGGAAAACTTGATCAATCAAGCCAAATTTGCAAAGGAATTCATTGAAGAAGTGGCTGATCAAGAAGTGATAGAGGCCTTGATTGAGTTGAGAAGAGATGAGGAATTTGATAACTCCCTAGCTATGGTGGTCAGCATGTTTCAAACTGAAAGTCAACAAGAAACAAAGTCAAATGAGACTGCTGAACCAGTAAATCTGAATACTGATATGATGGCTGAAGAAGAAATTGGTGAGTCCATGGCCTCAATGGCTACACAGAAATGGGCTCAACAGATCAAAGATTACATTAGACAAAATCCTGATGATTGGGAGTATGTGGATGATCCCAAGTATGGAAAGAAGTATTCAAGGAAAAGGGATCGACCAGAAACATTCATATCAGATGAAGGTACTGAGTCTGTAAAGAAAGGGAGATGGGATGAAAAGAACAACTACTTTGTAGAAACCCCTGATGATGAAGAAAGTCCCATAAGGGTAATTCCTTTACAGACTTTAAGGCCATATGAACACGTGAAAGGAGTGCCAGATGTATCAATCCCTGAGAATCCATCCTCTGATGAACCAAAGATTGATGCTATGAATGATCTATGTGAAGGAGAGGATGAATCTGAAGATTCTGATGATAATGATAATGACCCTAAGAATGATCAGGAAATGAATGTGAAATCTACTGATGTTGTGTCCCCTCAAGTCACAATGACTGAGGAACAGAGGACAAACATTGAGTTGAGTATGAGGGAGGCTAAAAGGAAAAATCCTTTGATTAAAAAACTAAGAAGATATGGCTTAAGTTTTGATTCACTGGCTGATCTTGATGATGATCACTTGCAGATGAGACTTGACAAAGAGAGAGATGCCCTGAAGGAAAAGATGGAAGAGAAAAATAGGGAAAGTCAAAAATTCAGGGAATATCTCAGAAGGCACAATCATTCAGAAAAAGATCTGTCTAACCTAAACTTTGACAAACTACAAGATCTGTATAACAGAGAGAGAGAGAAGGTGATTGAGAAGTGTGTAAAAGAAAATGAGAAACTTGAAAAGAAGGAAAATTTGAAGAAAAAGTTTGGAGGAATGTGTGGATACCTGCTGGAAAGAGGTATGAAGCCTGAGATTGTTGAATATTTATCCAGAGAATCAGTGTTGGACCAGTACAACAAACTGAAAAGAAAAGAAAAATTGAAAAGGGTCCAAACTGAGAGCTCTACCAAACAGGCTGAACCAACTGATGAACCTCAGGCAAAGAAGAGAAGAATCCAAACTTTGAGGGAGAAACAAAAGAAACAGGCTGAAAAGGAAAAACCAGATGAAGTGCCTACTGTTGAAACACCCATCCCAGATGAACCTAAGCCTGAACCTGAGGATGAACCATTTCTCCCTTGGGAAAATGAAGAAATGATAAACATTCTAAGAAACATAATGATAAATCAAAGAGGAATGACTGAAGCAGACTTCAATGTCTTGGAAAAGGAGAATTTGAAATACCTCTTTTATATTAAAAAGAATGAATGGGAGAAAGCCTTAAGGGAATGAGAGAACCCAAGATATTATGCTGATGGTAGGTTTGTACCTGCTGGATTGGCAAGAACTCCTGGCAAGGATAAAATGTTAAAAGAACTTAAAGCAGCAAGACACAATGTTGTTGAACTTGCCAATCTACCAACAGAGATGGTTGAGGCTATATACAGTAATGTCTTTAACTTGAGGCCTGCAAAACCAAAGAAGTCCATTCCCTTCAGACCTCCTATTTCAAGAAGAGTTCCACAAGGAGGAAGAGGTGAGTCAAGCAGTTCTGCACAACAAAGAACAACAAGACCACAGTCTGATGTGGATCTTCCTAGGGAACTGTACTTTGACTCAGTTACTGAATCTTTAAAAGTGATTATGGAAAGCAGATTGCTGAGAGAGATTGTGGTTATGAGTGACTTTCGTGACTACAATGAAGAACATTTGGATAGAATGGCCACTCTCAGATTGTATGATTACAGAGACAGAAGCAGATTGGCAGGTAGATAGATGAATGATCTGTCAAAATACTTGTATGAAGAGGCTGGAAAAGGATTCAAATTCTTAAAAGAAAAGAGGAGCTGGAGGTTGATTCAGTCTCACAAGTCAGAAAGGACTGCAAAGCTGAAAAGAATGGACATAGCTGAAAGAGACTTTCAGATGACCTTTAGAGATGAGAATCCATTGTCCAACTTGAATACATGTATAAGTATGGGAAGAAGAATGAGACGCCCCAATTACACAGTACAGAAAAATGGGATTATAGCTGAAATTGAATTCAAAGAGAATGTTAATCATTTTGTACTGAGGAATTCGGATGGAAATATTCTGGGGATCATTAAGAAAGATGAAGACTTGACATGCCTGCACAATGAAGACTTGATGGAAATAAGGGACTTGGCTATACCAGAAAGTCAAACTCACTACCAAGCCCTTAATATTTCAAGATGAAAGCTGCTTCAGAGATAATCAATCGAAGACAAGCCATTCATAATGCAAGAAAGAGACAAGATCAATAGAATAGGCTTTGTTTTGTAATGTCTTCGGACAACTTTCTGACTATGTAATTTGCTTATGTTATTTGAATATGTAATTTTGATTTTTGATTTGATGTGTATTTTTGCTAAGTGTAAGTAACCATAGAAATGTTTTGGGTCAGCTGAGGTGTTCCAATCTAGGGGAGATTGTTGAGTCAAACAATTGACCTAAGAGGGAGATTGTTGAGTCAAAAATTTGACCAAAATGAAGTATATGGAAGATTGGAATCTTCTCAACCTCCTCAGAATTCGCTAAGTATGGATACGGGCACACCTTAGACATCCGAGCAAGGTTTTACTTAGCCGGATTTGATATTTTGTCTACCGGGCAAGGTTTACTTCAAGTAGTCTTCTTTAGTGGTTATCCGAGCAAGGTTTGCAAATTAGTGTATTGCCGAGCAAGGTTCACTAGTTTATGTAAATCTGGGCAAGGTTAACTTTATCAAGCAAGTCTGTTCTTCAGAGACAAGTATATTTGTAGGTTCCCAGCTGGATCTACACGGAAGTATCTTGTACTACGTAGGTGCGGAATCCATACGTAAGACGATACGAGTGTTCGATGCGATATACGTTAAAACCAAGCACAAATACACGTTACAATACTCAAAAGACACGTTGTATTGCAAATCCTTTAACACGTGATATACAAATAACAATTACACGTTCTGAAAAACTTACTTACAAACAAGCCGTAACCTAGAATATAAAGACCTCGACAACTTCGCCTAACAGACTAGGCGAAGTTGTCAATAACTTCGTTTGTCCACAAGTTCGCTTATAACAGGCGAACTTGTGAGACAACTTAACTAAAACATCAAAAAACAAAACAAACTAACATGATTACAGACACTAGATACTGAACTACTGACATCATGTACCAACAGACTCCCCCTTGGTAGTAGCTTCATATCTCTAACTTCAATCACGTGTCGTGTAATCCCAAAACTCGAGTCACCCGTCTTCAAGCATGAACGCCTTCTCTGACACAAACAGAAACTACTCTCTGATATTTCTTGGCTTCATCTTTCCATGCAGGAATATAGAATATCTTTTTCTCGTTCAGCACCTGCAAGTCAGCTTGAGACAAATTCACCAAGTGCATTTGATCATACACTCTCAGCAACTCTTGTTCATCTTCATCCTCCATCACCGCTTCAGCTATTTCACTATCGACATACCACCATTTCAGATTCTTTAAGACATCCTTGGGCATTTGTTTCATCAGCACTTCTTTTAAACACCGGATCGGCTTATACTTCATTACCATCCAAGGTTTGCCATCAGCTCTCATACCTCTGTCTTTATCCTCAACAAGCTTCCCTCTCTGCGGCTTTAACAACTCGAACTTTTTCTCTTTTATGCTTTCTTTCCGCACGATCTTCCCAATAATCCTAGCCATATTATCATCACTTCTGTTTATCAACCCCAACTTGGCCAAATCCTTCACCTCACACTCAGGCAAGGTATTCAACGATCTCAACAACCTCTTGAAATGCTGAACTCTGTCAAAACGTTTGATCACAAACAGCCTCAACTGCTCATCATACAACCAGCAAATAATCCCCTTTTTCGATTCAGCATACCCTTTGATGTTGTAACTCTTCTTGAACATAGTAGGAACCGCCGGTTTCTTTGTCTTTACGAACCATTGAGCGTAGCCTTCTTTCCATCTCGGATGCTCTTCCCATTCAGTCTCATCGCTTCCCATATCATAACCCACATTTGACTTATCAACTTCTGGAATTTCATGCTCAACATTATCCTCCACAATCTCTCCCTCTTCAATCTCACTATCAATTACAATGTCAGCTCCTATCTTCTCAATCTCTTCAACCGGTAACACATCGTCGTCACCTACAATATCATCATCCAACACCTCCTCATCATCCACTACCACCACATCATCACCCCCTGATCCACCAGTTGCACCCGTTGACTCCCCCTGAGATGTGGAAGTCCCAAGACTTTGTTCAGTTCTTGGCAACTCACCAGCTGCATCTTTCGATGCATTGGGATCATCGTCTCTATCGTTATTCTTCTTCGTCCTCAACTCATCGCCCTTGCAGTTCGTCTCCCCATGAGATGCTAAGAACTGTTTTAAGGCATCAAAAAGTTTACCGTGCTCAATCAGGAGAGACGACTGAATTTGATTTTCTGCAACAAGGCGCTGGATAGCGTGAGTCTGGATCAGGTTAATTCTTGACTGTTCTGCCACGACCCTCTCAAGAGATGCTATCCTGTCTGAGTCAGATAAAGTTGCATCAAAATCAAATCTCATATGAGAAGTGTCTTGAGCATACGGTGGAGGGATTCCCAAGGTAGCCGGAACATCAGAATCAGGCTGAAAAGTAACCGCAGGTGGTATTGTAACAGATAAACCTGCAATGGCAACCAGTGTCGACTCAACGAATCTTGCAACAACCTCCGATGGAGTAAGTGTAGGAGGTGGCAAGGAAACAATTTCTGGAGCCGAAAACAGAAAAGTGGTGGGAGGAATGCCAAAGGAAGATGATGTAGATATCACGGGAACATCCGAGGTGGTTGGTCCTGTCACAGCTAAGGATGCATGGACCATAGTCATACCAGATAAAGCGTGTGGAGAGAAACGGACCACCCTCGAGCTTTCACCAGCTCCCGATCCTTCACCCGTTCTTACCCTTTTCGATCGACGAACCAACCGATCTAACTCCTACTCATAATCAGATTCACTGTCATCCGTGTCTTTCTTTCTTTTTCCATGAATTCTTTCTTGGGCAACCAGAATCTGTCTTGCTTCTGCAACATCATCGGCTGAGGAGTCAGAATAGGTTCTTTCAGAATCAGCTACAGACGCAACTACCATCGACACATCAATACCGGAAACCTCTGCAACTGAGACCTGAATCTCTGCCTCAGGATCAACTCGTTCCATATCGAAAAATCCTTGGCCACCAAAAGCAGCTTCAAGGTCTACTTGTTCCTCCAGTGCCACAATAGGAGCAGCAGGCAAAGCTGCTGTACCACAGGTGGTGGTTGGGAAACAACAGCCTGTTGCGGTGCCGGATCCCGAAACTCATCCCCACGAGGAGCAACATACGCTGGGTTGATCAAATAACCAAAAAGCGGAGTATGTCGTGGACGAAGCTCTGGTTTACTTCGAGCACTCGACGCTCTGCACTGTGCGAATATCCTCTTGCTGACGCTCTCTACATATCGAATGGGACGGCGCTGAGGTAGCGTAGGTGCCACATGATTCAAAATCATTTGTAAGAATCTTGGATACATCAAGAATCTTTCACGAGCTACCGCACGTCTCTGACGGTCTATCTCATAAAACACCATCTGACTGAAGCTGTAACGCTTGTTGTAAGTCAGTTCTGTCATTGCCGATTGCATCGTGGCACCCATACCGTCCGTTCCAGCCTTACGACCCGACATGCATACGATCATCACGTGCATGAGAAAACGCCATTGATCCAACAAAAATCCCTTTCGTCTCTGAGTGTCACCCAATGGACCAGAATATCCCATTCTTAGAAATGCACCATCTCTGAATGGAGCAACAAAGTCTGTAGGATCATCCCTCGTTTCATTCCCAAACTGCAAGGAGACCCTTATCTGTTCCGATGAGAACTGCACCTCCTGATTTTTGACTGTGGCGCGCATGACTGGGGGCTCGACTCTGCAATCATACTCAACCGTCTGCCAGAAGTCTTCTATGTTTGGCAGAGAAATGGGCAGAGTTGTAGTAATTGCATGGAAGATACGCGAGCGAATAAGAAAAGTGTTGATCTCGCGATAATCATCAACACCGCTAGCATCCGGGTCCAGTGCGATGTACATATTGTGCCCCGGAAAGAACTGACGGTTGTTATCACCACCTTCGTCACCACCAGCACCACCGGCTCCTGCTACAGCTGCCATATCTGTACCACAAACGGGCTAAGTTAAAAAATCGTCAAGGCAGATCACAACTTCGCCTGTTACCAGGAGCGAAGTTCTGATAGAATCTGTTGTGGAGGCGAAGTTAAGGAAAGGGCGAAGTTGAGTACAACTTCGCCTTTACTATAACTTCACCTGATAACAGATAAGCTTATAAATAAAATAAAGAACCAGGCGAATTTAGGTATAAGGCGAAGTTAAGGATAACTTCGCCTACCCATAACTTCGCCCATTGAACAACTTCGCCCCTGAGTTGTTAAAGATTGAAGTAGCAGGCGAAGTTAAGCCTAAGGCGAAGTTGAGAAAAACTTCGCGTAAACTATAACTTCGCCTGATCTAAAACGGCAAAGGTTTAGAAGGCCAGACGAGATGTCTTTTGGAGAATTTGATGATTGTGGACTCTAAAAAACATGTTTTTATGAAGATCTAGACGATCAAGTTGGTTACGACCATGTTAAAACGAGTTTGAAAAGTGGGTGTTTAAGGTATGCATGAACGAGGTCTCAAATCGGACCAAAACGACATCTGATTAACACCATTGACACTAATTATATGTCATCTCGACCCTACACACCTTTAACACTGATTAAAACGGAGATAAACAACAAGTTTTGATTCGAGATATAACTTCGTCGAGGGTTATGAGAGGATAAGTTCGCCTGGTTTTTGGAAAGTTTAAAGAGTTTGACCAAGTTGACCTTTATATAGGTCTGAATATGCCCTGGCGAAGTTAAGGTTAACTTCGCTTACCCTTAACTTCGCCCCTTAACAACTTCGCCCCTACACAACTTCGCTTAATATTAAACTTACAAAACAGTCCCTTAAAAATTGAACATTATGCAATTAACTTTTAAAACTTCCTTTAAAGAGTTAAATGTTACGATCAAAGACCAAGTAACCAGGTATTAAACCATAAAACGACATATGTAAAATAAAAGTTAGAAATAAAGTACACGGGATCAAATTTCAGTCTTGACGGGGACCAGAATGTTTTAGAAAAGATCCGAACAGGAATCATACTAATTAGATGGCTGTCACTTAGATCCATGTTCAGCTGTATTATGACTTAAAGAAACATGTTGTAAGCAGGTAAACAACTTAGTATGGTTTTCATCACTTCTGTGATACGGATTAGGTTCAATTAAGCTCAAAATTTAAACGGACAACACATCAGAGATTGTGATGCCTCCCATCTATTCTCAAAGCTTATTTGGCTTTCCCCAAGTCACTCCGAGTTGACCTCGACCAGTAGTGTCTGATTAAACAGTAAGTACATCTTGATCTTTAGAGTCTTTTTCCCGTTCTCTTTCTTGCCTCTTGATTGATAATTATAACATATAGGCTTCAGAAGGCTAAACATCATCATTTTTTTTATTATTTTTTTTTATTTTTTTTATTATTATTATTTTTTTAAATAATAAAGATTTACATAGCTTCAAACAGTAGACTACTGCAAGTCCCGAATCTGGATCACTGCAGGTACTTGACACACTATCTTCTCGGAAATCAGAACACTCACTGGCTCGTGTATGATTGGGTAATCGTTTTTCTGCCTATCATTCGGAAAGATGTATATGGAGACATACACAACTCTTAATGAGTCTTCCCTTTGAAACGAGAAGATTTAGTTAGTATCACTTTAACTTTTACGCACCATAAAAAGCTACCATAACATACAATGACGGTTCTAGAGTCTTTTAGGCCTAATAACTTCACTAGTTAAGCACACAGGAATAGTTTCTCTATCACTTTCCAAGGTTGGATCAATTTTCTTAGAAACATTGTATTGAAACTTCTTACGAAGTTATAGATTTGAAAAATTATATCATCTCCCCAAAAAAAATTTAGATTCTATCGCCCCGATCAAGTCCAAGTCTTCAGGTAAACGGCTATCATAAAGATCCAATGGATCAGCTGGACCGACCACATACAAGTATGTGTCCTTCTGACTAAGTATGAACGACTATTTTTCAGCGAAAGAACAAAACCTATCATAAACCGCCCCGGTCACTTTCAGTCATCTGGTCAATGGCTATCCTCATAATCTACTAGTAGAAGTAAGGACCAAACATATCTGAAGATGTGTCCTTCATACTGAAGCAACCGACATAATTCTAAGCGATAGTGATTTTTTTTTTAAATAGAAACGAAAAACACGGTTACTCGGGATTGATCATCCCGTTAAGATCAACAAGATTTTGAAAACGAGCTCGGTCAAACGCTTTAGTAAAAAGATTGGCGAAATTATCTAACGAATCAACCTTTTCTAGCACTATTAATTTCTTCTCAGCACAATCCCGTATAAAATGATGATGAATGTCAATGGGTTTAATTTTGCTATGTTTTACGGGATTGTTAGTTACTGAGATTGCAGCAGTGTTATCAATACAAATAGGAGTTTGAGTGAAATTCAGACCGTAATCGCGCAATTGTTGTTGTATCCAAAGAATCTGGGAGCAGCAGTTTGATGCTGCCATGTATTCTACTTCACAGGTAGAAATAGCGACAGAGGTCTGCTTTTTGCACTGCCATGACACCAATCTTCCTCCCAGAAACTGGCAACCACCTGTTGTCGACTTCCGATTCTGATTGCAACCTCCATAGTCAGAATCCGTGTAAGCGACCAAGTCCAGGTCTCCCCCTTTCGTGTACCACAATCCCAGCTTAGGCTTGCCGTTGAGATACCGCAATATCCTCTTTACTCCCTTCATGTGAGATTCCTTTGGGTTTGCCTGAAAACGAGCACAGAGACAAACTGCAAACATAATGTCAGGTCTAGATGCAGTTAAATACATTAAAGAACCTATGATTACTCGATATTGGGTGGGGTCCACATCTGCATCACTGTCTGAATCAGCACCCAGTTTGTGGTTGACGCAAACTGGAGTATCAAATGGAGTGTTGTCCTCCATCTTGAAGCGTTTGAGAACGTCTTGGACATATTTAGTTTGATGGATGAACATCCCATCTTTCTTCTGATCGACCTGCAATCCTAAAAAGAAAGTTAATTCTCCCATTGCACTCATTTCAAACCTCTTTCTCATGACTTCTTCAAAATCCTGACACATGGCGACTTTTGATGCAGCAAAGATGATGTCATCCACGTAGACTTGAACTAAAAGAAAATCTCCCCCCTTTCTCTTGACAAATAGCGTGCTGTCGATCTTTCCTCTTTCGAACCCATTCTCAAGTAAGTAATCTGATAAGGTTGCGTACCAGGCACGAGGGGCCTGATGTAGTCCGTATAGCGCTTTACTCAGCTTGTACACATGATCAGGAAAGTCAGGGTCAGGAAAACCTGGAGGCTGTTCAACGTATACTACCTCATCGACTTTACCATTCAGAAAAGCACTTTTCATGTCTAACTGGAACACCTTCATCTCATTGTATGCAGCAAATGCCAAAAATAGTCGAATGGCTTCCAATCTAGCCACAGGAGCAAACACTTCATTGTAGTCGATCCCTTCTTGCTGATTAAACCCTTTTACTACCAGCCTTGCCTTGTTCCTTATGATTATCCCTTCCTCATTTCTCTTACATTTGAAAACCCATTTGGTGCCAATAGCATGAACATTTTTCGATTTTGCAATCAATTTCCATACTTCCATCTTCTCGAACTGGGCTAACTCTTCTTGCATGGCTTCGACCCACGAGCTGTCCTTTAGAGCCATTTGATAGTTCTTTGGTTCAATCTGGCTGATGAAGCAGGTGTACAAGCATTCATTTAAGATACCCGTTTCTTTAATGCTTGCGTAAACACAAGTGTGCTCATTCAAGCTTCGTCTTGTTTGTACACCGTCAGACAGATCACCTATCACGTTCTCCAAAGGGTGATTTTTGTGAACTCCAGTAGTCGGAACCGAACTGACTTGCAGATTGTCTTCCAGGTTCAAAGAGAGTTCATCAATGGGCGATTGTTGTTGAGAGTGAAATGGATTGAAAAATTCGTCTTCAGTAGGGGCAGCAGGGGTATCAGCAGCAGTTGACGAGGAAGGTTGACATTCATTGAACTGAGAACGTTGCACAAATTTTCTTCCTCATCATACAGAATCTGTGTAGCAATTTTCTCATCAACTTCTGCAAAATCCAAGTAAGGCACATTAAAGGATTTGAACAGTTTATCATAGTCAAAAGCTTCAGCGGGTCCCGTGCTAGGCATTGGTGGTTTGTAACTCGTGATGTCGGTGTTACATACCACTTCAACCTTACTGCTCGATAAATTAAAGACTCTTCTATTGGGTGTCCCAACAACATATCCGACTAAAATACCTTCGTCGGCTTTCTCACCAAATTTTGAGTTTGTCTTTAATATCGTACATGGGGACCCAAATGGTTCGAGACCATTCAAGTTTGGCTTTCGACCATGCATAAGTTCATAACAAGTTTCATTTAGCCTTTTAACAGTTAAAACACGATTAAGGATATAACAGGTTGTGGCAACTGCTTCAGCCCAGAACACCACGGGAAGTTTAGCATCAGCCAGCATGGTTCTGGCTCCTTCAATTAGCCTCCTGTTTTTCCTCTCAGCCACTCCATTTTGTTGGGGAGTATACGGGGCGCTGTACTGGTGGTCTATCCCTTTCTGTAAGCAGAACATTTCCATCTGGTAGTTCTTGAACTCTGTCCCATTGTCACTCCTGATGTACTTAACCTTTCTCCCCACAATATTTTCAACCTTGGTAATCAGGTTAATTACTAACTGAACCGTCTCATCTTTTGCCTTCAGAAAGTATACCCAAGAGTATCGAGAGTAATCGTCAGTTATTACCAAGCAATATGATGTTCCACCTAGACTTTTTACATTCACGGGACCGAAGAGATCCATGTGAAGTAGGTCTAGGGTACTGACTATTGAATTAACCTTCTTGGAGAGATGGGGTTTCTTGTGTTGCTTACCCTTCTTGCACGATAAGCATTGGTCTTCAAAGTTGAAATTCTTCAAGGGAACACCAAGCACCAGCCCATTCTTGACAATGTAGTTCATTTTTCTAAGATGTATATGCCCCATTCTTCGATGCCATAACTCGGACTCTGATTCAGTTGCTTTTGACAGAAGACATGATTCTTCTGTTGCCATCTCAGTTAACCTCATATCCATTACATATGTGTTCTTTTCTCTTGGAGCTTTCATCACCACCCAAGCCTCTGGTATCTTAAAACCAGGATACAGAACTATTGCTTCATTTTTAGTAAAGTGCAACGTGTACTCTTTGTCACAAATCGGAGATACACTCAATAGATTATGATTCAACTCCTCAACAAAATTCATCTTTTCCAATTTTATTTTTCCATTTGTCACAGTCCCAATACCAGTAATTCTACCACCACTCTCTCCAGCAAAACTTACCCTACCTCCTTGAACAGGTTTCCATTCGTGTAACAAATTTTTGTTACCAGTCATGTGCCGGGAACAGCCGATGTCTACAACCCACAGATTGTTTACTGCCCTGTTCAACTATTCCTGCACAGTTAAAGAAAGAGATTAAAATCTAGGGACCCAAGACCTACTAGTCTTGGGTCGATTAAATCTGTTAAACGGCATTCTGTACTTTGGTTGCCCAAAGTCAGTTTGAGAATGATTTCTGTAAGTCCTAAAAGGAAACCTTCTTGAGTATTGACTATGAGGCCTACCAAACCTTAGTGAATTAACCGAATTATGATGGTAGGTTTGGTTGTTAACTGGGAAAAACTGAGATTGATATCTTTGAAATCTTGGTTTAGTCCAATGTCTTAACTTTGGTGAGTTTGCATTCTTACCAATATAGTAATTACTATTCATTTTATTCTCAGTTTTCGGAGGCCGCATACCTCTGAATCTCTGATTAAGAGGGAAATCAGCAATCAGGTGTCCTATTTGATTGCATCTGAAACAACTCCTATGTTCAACTTTCGTCTCAACAGTTGTTTCAGATGTTGAGGTTGCATTACTACCCGTTTGTCTAACATATGGTGGGATAAATGGGTTTAGGGGAGAGTTCTTTTCAATTGGCTTATATTCCTCCACACGTTTTAGTAACACTACCTCTTCTTCTATCTCACTTGATTCGGATGTCTTGTCCGAATTTGATGAGACAGAACTAGGAGCAGAAATCTTAACATTTGAAACAGGCTTACATGTTTCGCTTTTACTAACTTCAGGTTCTTTAATCGAAACTTTGACAGGAACTGTCTGACTAATTTCAACATCAACAGATTTCTGATTACTAGGATCATACGTATAGTAATGGTTATATGGTGGTGGAACTTCAGAAAATCCAGTTCCCCCTTTGTTAACTGGGGAACGTTGAACACTTACGATGTGATCAAGCATTGCTGAGGAGTTTCTAAACTGTTCAATTTTTCTGTTTAATTCCACCACTTTTACCTGGTAATCAGCTATCTGTTTATCCCTTTCAGCAATTAGTTTGGTTTTTTCCTCTAACACATCATAACTAAGATCAATAACTTGTATTTTCTCAGCTAGACTGGCTTTAAGACTTCTGATATCCTTTTCACTAGCTTTTATTTTTACTGAGTAACTGTTTTCTCTAGTTTTAGTATAGTGATGATCTTCTTTTAACGTTTTAAAATGAGCGTCCAAACTAACAAACTGATCAGTTATTGTTTTCAATTGTTCAGACAGATTTTCACATTGCATACAGGGGAGTTCAGAACTTACCTCAGAAAGCTGATCGTTCACTTCTGCCATATAAGCTTTATTTTCTCCCGTCTCTTTCTCACTCCCTCCAGTTTCTATGTTTACCAAGTTAGCCTGTTCGAACACTTCCTCAACTTGCAGATTCCAGTTGTATCCCCCATGGTGTCTAGATACCATAGCCCTATTCTCACTACCTCCCCCATTTTGTTGTGCAGGCCTGTTCTGACTACGTTCGACTCTCTCATTTGTACATTCCTTGGCAAAGTGACCATTTTGTTGACAGTTGTAACATCTAACCTTTGATTTGTCAAAACCTGGTCTTTCGCCAACGAACTTTCTACCCGTTTTCTTCATGAATCTTTTAACCCGTCTTACTATCATAGCCATCTGCCACTGCAGATCCATCTCTTCCAGATCATCAGCATCAATCTGATCATAGTCTTCATCCAAAGTTGCGGGATCGACTATTTTACCTTCGATGTAATTCTCATTAGATGCAATCAAATATGCATAGAGAGCAAACTGCTGTTCAGCTGATTTAACACTCATGGGCATCTGTGAGTAGTTGTTGGTTGGAACATTTGATGAACAGTTACCAGTTGTAGCTTGAGGTTTTGAAGAATTATTTCCAGCAGCTACGAAACATACATCACCATCCATGTTGAGAGTCACATGACCATCCTGAGTTGAATTTGAGTGTGAGTCTCCCTTTGAGTAATAAGCAGAGGATTCTGACTTTGAACTTGAACTTGAAGTAACTTTCGCACCATACATTCCCGGATCCTGAACCTGATCAGTTGGTGTCTCTTTCCGAACCATGTTAAGTTCAAAAGTTCTTAATTTATTGACTGCTGTTTCCAAATCGATATTGGCAAACTCTTTATCTTCTCTCATCAAAACCGTGTACATTTCCCATTTCGGTGGAAGAGCATCAAGAAGTTTCTCTACTATCTCCTCTTCGTTGTATACAATGGAGTAATTGCTTAGTTCGGTCATCAGATGATAATATCTTGTGATGATATCATCAAGTGATTCATTTTTCAAATATTTGAACACCGAGAATTGGGTTTTTAGTAGCTTAATTTTGGATGCATGTATCCCCACATTACCTTCATATCGATTTTCTAGCGCTTCCCATAGCTCTCTAGCGGTTTTGTATTTCCTGAAGGTGTGAAGAATCTCTTGTGGAAGAGCCATGGTGATCGCCGCATGAGCTTTACTCTCTGCCTCATACATTTTCCTCTCCTCCTCATCCATCTTACTGTACTTCTTTATTTGATCACGACCCTCAAACAAGGCCGTTGGTGGAATGTATCCATCTTGTATGCACACCCACATCTTAGCATCTTGATATTTAACATACTGTTCAAACCGATCTTTCCAAGCAACGAAATCGGTACCCTTAAGCATTTTCGGAGCCTTAGTTGCTGAACCGGCCTCAACTTCCATTTTCACCAGTTCCGTAATGTTTACCGAAGTCATTGCTGAAAGTAACACAACTCAAAACACGAGGAAAGTATAAAATAATTTTTTATTATTTTGAACAGTGCCCAGTAGGCGAAGTTATGCTTAACTTCGCTTAAGCTTAACTTCGCTTATACTCAACTTCGCTAAACCTTAACTTCGCTTGCTTCTTAACTTCGCCTGATGTTAACTTCGCTTATTGATAACTTCGCTTAATTCAAGCGAACTTGTGAGACAAGCGAAGTTAATGATAACTTCACTTAAACTAATATCTTCGCATAAACCCTACGAACAGTGACGGCAACTTCGCCTGATGAATACAAGGTTTTTGCAGGTTTTAATTTGACGTATTGTGAGGTATGCGAAGGTGTAATGGGTTATATTTGATAGTGGGAGATGGGTAGGACACAAAAACTCGGTATTTCAACGTAAACTTGTCCCGCGAAAAGTCGAACGGAACGATTTCTACACTCGTGTGATAATCCCGAACCACACAATCACGAGGAAAAACTCTGATACCAATTGTAGGTTCCCAGCCGGATCTACACGGAAGTATCTCGTACTACGTAGGTGCGGAATCCCTACGTAAGACGATACGAGTGTTCGATGCGATATACGTTAAAACCAAGCACAAATACACGTTACAATACTCAAAAGACACGTTGTATTGCAAATCCTTTAACACATGATATACAAATCACAATTACACGTTCTGAAAAACTTACTTACAAACAAGCCGTAACCTAGAATATAAAGACCTCGACAACTTCGCCTAACAGACTAGGCGAAGTTGTCAATAACTTCGTTTGTCCACAAGTTCGCTTATAACAGGCGAACTTGTGAGACAACTTAACTAAAATATCAAAAAACAAAACAAACTAACACGATTACAGACACTAGATACTGAACTACTGACATCATGTACCAACAGACTCCCCCTTGGCAGTAGCTTCATATCTCTAACTTCAATCACGTGTCGTGTAATCCCAAACCTCGAGTCACCCGTCTTCAAGCATGAACGCCTTCTCTGACACAAACAGAAACTACTCTCTGATATTTCTTGGCTTCATCTTTCCATGCAGGAATATAGAATATTTGTAGGTTCCCAGCTGGATCTACACGGAAGTATCTTGTACTACGTAGGTACGGAATCCCTACGTAAGACGATACGAGTGTTCGATGCGATATACGTTAAAACCAAGCACAAATACACGTTACAATACTCAAAAGACACGTTGTATTGCAACTCCTTTAACACGTGATATACAAATCACTATTACACGTTCTGAAAAACTTACTTACAAACAAGCCGTAACCTCGAATATAAAGACCTCGACAACTTTGCCTGACATTCTAGGCGAAGTTGTCAATAACTTCGCTTGTCCACAAGTTCGCTTATAACAGGCGAACTTGTGAGACAACTTAACTAAAACATCAAAACAAAACAAACTAACATGATTACAGACACTAGATACTGAACTACTGACATCATGTACCAACAATATTACTCTTCCGAGTAAGGTTTAGTTAACCAAGTCCAAGAAGCCAAGTGATTGGAAGACCAGGCAAGGTATTCATTAATAAGTATGGTCCAAGTATGCTTGATGATCTAAAGGAATATCTCTAAGTAATATCAGGCAAGGTTCAGCTCAAGCAAGGAACAGTACTCCCGAGTACACTTTGCTAATAAGTTATTTTATAGCAAAGAGCTGAAATGGATCATTGAAGAACAAGGTTGCTCGTAAGGATTTGTCGGGAAAAGTTTGACAAAACCAAGAAGACTGAAGTCTACCTGGTAATTATTTTACTTGGTAAAATACTCTTCAAGTAAAGTCTACCCGGAAACTGATTTCGAGCACACTTCTATGTTACCAAGTCCAAAGGATGGCAGAGTACAAAGTGTACTCGGAGGATGAAGAATGTTGTAAAGCCTACCGAGAAGACTTGTTTTACACTTAGTTTATTTTGAATATGTAATTTGGATATGTACGTTGTATTTAGGGTTTCTAGAAGGAATGACAGCTGTCATAGGGTGGCAGGCCTATAAATAGAATGTTTTAGGGCACGCCGCCCAACACACACGAAAAAGGATAGACAGACACATTTATTGAGATAGAATATATCGTGTGACGGCTGTCCTAGGATTCCTAAAACCCTAAATCGATTATCTAGTTTGTATGATGAAAATTATATAGATGGAAATCTTTTGAGTGAATCCTGTGTGTGCTTTCTACCTTTGATTATTCATTGCAACCGTATGTTTGTTATTGATTCCGCCTTTAACAAACGGATATCTTTCTAAATATAGCAACCCGTCATTAACTCTCTTGTCGGCACATTAATCTGTGTGAGTTATGACATGATTAAGTAAGATCCAGCTGAAATCGAGGGACCTGACACCTTATCATAACAAAGTTTACTCGATTCTACCTAGAAAATCAAAGAGTTAACATTATCCAGAGATATACTTTCAAGTATATTCAAAAACAAAGTTTACTCGACAATACTTCAAAAGTACAAAGTGTGCTTGAGAATACTTGATATATGAATTTTTAATATACAAGTGTGCTCAAAGCATAATGTATACTCGGAAAGCAAAGCTTGGTTGAAAGCTTCTGAAGTATGCAAGTATGTTTGGAGAACACTTGAACTATTATTTTAGTATACATGTGTGCTCTAAGCATGAAGTTAAACAATGTTTGCTCGAAAACACTTGCAATTTCTGAAAGATTAGTCAGACATATGCAACACATAAGTAAATAAATATTTTAACAAGTATGCATGGAAAATTTACCATGTTTACTCGATAGAGCTTAACAACAAGTAAATAGTCAAGTTTACATGAAAAGTATTCATTTTGATCAAATTTAATCCAAATTCATAAAGTATGCTTAAATAGACAAGTTTCAACTAAAACACCCAAGTTTACTCGAAACACTTATTTAAAGCATATTTGGACACATTTATATCACACATTCATCAAGTATGCTCGAATGAGATGACCTTCTAATAAATCAACCAAGTTTACTCTAAAGTACATAAACATCAAAGCTTACTCGAAAATGCATGATCAGACATATTCATAACAAATAAGTATCAAGTATGCTCGAATGAGTTAAACATCAAATAAAAACACCTAAGTTTACTCAAAAGTTTAAAAACATCAAAGTTTACTCAAAATTATATATGCAGACATATTCAAAGTGAAAATGTAACACTTTTTGTCTTAAACCTTATTTTAATCAGTTTTTCTCTTTTAGTTCAAAGTTTAATAGCAAATGGAGCATAATGAGATCAAATTTCAGTTAAATCATTGAAAAACATTTTCTTTTATGAAAAGATCTCAACATGGGATCATAATGATTAAGTCATATTTTAATACTTCATTCTTAGCATTATTATAACACATTAGGCATGTTAATAACAGGTATTTACTTAGCATGAATTTCATTACTTTGGTGATATGCTTAAGGTTTAATTAGTTTGTTAGTGAAAAATGTCTAATGCTAGGTCTAGTAGGGTTAAACGAGCTTGTTTTAGTCATAATAGAATGTTAAGGATGTATAAGTCGGTTCCCAACGTATAAGTCTTATACGCATGTATAAGTGTTATACGCTATAGACTTATATGCCCATATGCCAACATGTATAAATAGGTCGAACTTTGTCATATTTTGTAATCTTTGGAAATACTTTTGAAATCACTTGTACTCTCCAACATTTTTATATTCAAGAGTGATTAATACTTTGAGTTGTTATGTGTTTGATTCCTTTGCTATTTGTTTCCACCTTATAGCTTAGTATAGTGACACAACGTATCCGTTCCGTATCGTATTGCACTTGCATGTATACGATGACATCATATGAAACGGCAACCGGTATTTCAAGTGGTATCAGAGCTTTAGGCTCGTGTTTACTACCGAATTAAACATAGAAGCTCGTTTCAAGTTGACAGTTTGCAAGTCAAAGTTATCACCGAAACTTATTTCTTCAATTAAACAACTTGTGAGCACTTCTGCCCAAGTCAAAACCTCAGATTAATTCAGATTATTCAAGAAACAGATCATGATCAGTTTACAGAACATTTCACCGGATAATTATGTTGATCCACGTATATGTTTCTTGATCAGCGCATAAGTCATTTGCTCCGCATAAGTGTGTTGTTGCACACAAGTTCAAGAGTATAAGTCTTAAAACGTATAAGTCACTTAACAGTTCATAAGCTACTTATACGCAGTATAATATTTTATGCAGCGTAGAAGACTTACATGTTGATAATCCATATACACTTTATTGCTTACACGCTGAAGCTACTGTTTTATGTGCAAGTATGGAGGAAATGAATGCTTTGGTATCACAACCTTCAGCATTACTTCAAAACACCAATCTTGAGAATGTGATGGGCATGTCTACAAAACCACCTAAGCTTTTGAGAATGGAGGATTCTCCGAGCTAGGAGGATAAATTTGAGACATACATGCAAGCTGTTAATTACGATGCATGGGACGCGGTTGAAGTGGAGTACATCATTCCACGTAATGAGAATGGAACAAGCTATCGTTTATCCCAAATCCCTGAGGGTGATAGAGCCAGATTTCTCCGAGAAAATAAAATGATGAACCTCTTTCAACAGTCTATTAAGGCCGAGATTTTCCAACTGTTATAGCACAATGGATAGTGCTACTCGATCTGGGAAGATCTACTTAACAAGGACAGAGGGAATCCAGATATGACGAAGTCTAAAATGGTCATATAAAACAATGAATTTGATATCTTCACCATAGTGAAAGGAGAAACAATGGCGCAATTAATTGAGAGGTAATGCCATTTGTTTGTGAAATGAAAAGATTGGGTATTGAGAAGCAAGAGTACGAGTATATTGATAAACTTGATGACGCTCTACCTAGCGACTGGAAGACATTCATCATGATTCAATAGTCGAACCCAGTTGCATACGTCAGCTTGACTCTTGCTTGATTTATTGAGAAATTACAAGCCCAAGAGCTCGAAGTTCGCCAGAAGCAGAAAATGAAGAGAACCACGGTAATTCAAGATATCTGGTTATACTTCAATTCATCACAATCTGTGGTGGATCCTAGCCCGAAAATCCAAACTGCTTTTGTCACTGACAGTAGTTGTGGTGGTAGTTCGCAATCAAGTAAATTTCAACCGACAAATTCACCACACACTACACAAGCAACTATACTGGAACCAACCCCTCTTATGACCAATCCTCAAAATCCTTGAGTCCATCATCCGATGTTATGCAATGCAACATAGCATTTAACATCAAGAACATTAATGGACTTACTTCGGAGAATGTTCAAGAACATATGGCTTTTCTAGGATCCGTCCTCGAGTCATATGAATGTTTAATCGCAGGAAGGATTGGGAACTATAACATGAAAAAGGAGGATTATGATCAAATTGATCCAGAAGAGATGGAGATGTTAGACATCCGTTGGTGCATGTCTAGTGTTGTCAGAAGAGCTCAAAGATTTAGGGAAATTACTGGAAACAATTGTCTTGACATAACGACTTCTAAAATAGGGTTTAACAAGTCAAAGGTCCGATGTTTTCGTTACAAGGAGAAAGGGCATTTCAAGAGGGAATACACTAACCGAGAGGTTGGAGACAATAGCCCTAATCCTTTGGTAGGGACTATAATAGGCAAGTAATTTATCATCAAAACTCTCCTGCATTAGCTTAATCATTAAAAACTTCTGAGACATCGTCATCAAAAGCTTGTAACGCACAACTAGATGAAGGGTTCAACTGGAACTCTATCGTTCACATGCAAAATGTAGCTAAGGTACTTGGTGAGGATCAACAAGCTGGAGAACAGGTTGAGATCAAAGCAGTTGATGATGAAAAGACTGAGAGTAATGGAATTTGTGACGGTCAAGTGGAAAATATCACTGAGGAAATGCCAAGTAATCTTGAGGAGACAGAATCTCCTAAGTGTTTTGATACAATTTCAAATGAATTTTTCAATCATTTTTGCCTCTTGATGTTTTTGAGAGTTTTGCAGGTTGGTTTAATGGAGAGGAAGTGCCTCATGGAAAAATTAATTACGGATTTAACAAGTGATAAAACTAGTAATCAAAAAAATAAATTTGCTAAAACTAGTTTTTCCCACAAAAGACAAAGTATTTGGTAAAAGAGGTTGAATCCACTAGATTCAACAAAGAGTCTGTAAAACCGAAATTATTCTCTCGTTCCTAATAGAAAAGGCTTTTCGTAAACAAGAAAGTAGAAACCACATATGAGTCCTTCATTGTGAGACCCACATCTCCACCCAAGAAGATTTTAAAACGGGTTGTGTAGAGAGAACTTTTCAAAAACAATTTTGAGATTGGTGAGTCTTCATAGACGAAGAAAATTAATGGAAGTTTTTATAAGAAATCAAGTTCTGCTGGGCAGAACTGAGTAGTAACGGGTAAAACAAAAGATAAACTTTTTAAATCACCCTTTAAGCAAAAACATTAAGTCTTCCAAATCTAGTTCGTCATATTCATGCTCGTCAGTTGAGTCGTTTCCTGAATTTGAGTATGATAACTATGAAGATTGTTTTCATGGTAAAATAAAACAACCCAAGACCAAGAAGGCTTGGGTTTCCTTGATTCACTAATCACATAATTTTCACAAGGGCATCCAAGATCCAATTACTCACGTTGGATTATGGATAGCGGTATCTAGACATGTGACAGGAACTCTCCATTTACTGAATGATGCCAAATCAATTTGGGTAGATTATGTGGGGTTTGTGGGAAATCAAGGTGGTCATATAGTAGGTTAGGGCGTTTTGTCAAATGGGAAGGTGATGCTCTATAAGGTGAACTACATCACTGAGTTCGAGAGTATTTTGTTGAGTATTACTGTTGGGATGCGAAAAAGACAAAAGAAGATTGGAAACTTCTCAACCTCTCTCTGAAAACTGCTAAATATGGAAACCAAGCAAGCTCAAGCTTCCCAGCAAGCTTTTACCTGTCCTAGCAAGGTATTTTGCTCTCCTAGCAAGGTTATCTTTTTGAATTCCTCTTAAGTGTTAATCCGAGCAAGGTTCATTTTGTCTAGAAAGGATGTTCTTCAAGTCAAGCAAGGTTTGTTTCCTACAAACTCTTGACTAAAACCAAGCTAAAACCAAATCTAGCAAGGTTTATTCTTAATAAACAGTGTTCCCAGCAAACTTGAAGGAAGTTGATCAAGAAACAACTTATACACTTATGTCGAGCAAGGTTCAACTCCTAGAAAAGCTACAGTGTTACCAGAACAGTTTGGTTTGCTTAATAAGTTAATATTCACAAAGGGTTGAAGGGATTCCTGAAGAACAAGTTTGCTAGTGAGACTATATCGAGTAAAGTTTGATATGGTCAAGAGGATTGAAGTCTGCTAGGTGAATATTTTCTTTGAAAATATTCTAAGTAAATTCTGCCCAGAGAACTGTTTACCAGCACACTCCATGGTTACCAGGTCTGCTCAACAAATATACATGCTGCAAAGCTTGCCCGAACACATGTTTTACACTTAGCATTTATTGTAATAGGCTTAACTATGTACCAATGGTTAGGGTTTCTAAAAAGGGAATGTCAGATGTCAGGGCTAGGCCAATAAAAGGAATATTTTAGGGAACGCCTATGACACATCTGAACACCTGACATTTAACGAATATTGTGATTGACGGCACACCAGTATCCTGTACGGAAATCTGCTGAACATCCTGACATTCCACCTTTATACCCTAATTGAAATCTATTTGAAACTTTCGCATGATTAAATGGAAATCTTTTGAGTTACTGGTTGTAGTTTTTACTTTAGTGTTCAGTGTGAATCAATTAGTGTGTTAGTGTTTCCGCCATTAACATATATATTGTTCTTCACAAAATAGTCGCCGTCGTTAACCTTCTTGCAAACAACTAGGTATTCGGTTACGACTGTGTTTTATTGACTTATCCTAGCGAGTGATTGGGACCGACAAGTGGTATCAGAGCTTTGTCTGCTATTTCTGTGAAGAATGTGTTGCTGAATATTGTTGATTTTGAAGATGATAAATGACGTCAGCTGACAACTGTTCCATTGATTTGTGACGTCAGCTGTCCTGTTTTTCATGTTTCCAGATCTACACTATTTGTGAGGTTTAAAAATGTTCTTATACTCAGATCTCTCTTTATATTTGTTCTTTTGTTATAGATCTTATTCTAATCCATTAATACATATCAGGTCTGAGGTCTTTGACCACATATATATTTATTATTCAAAAGAGTCTAACGCTTTTGTTCAAGTTTATTAAGTTTTTCTTTGTTTCTAAAATATTTCCAAAATACCAAAAAGATGTCTGGTTCTATGGACGAGCAGGAGGTGTCTACTAATAAGATACCCCGATTGTATGGACAGGAGAACTACATTAATTGGAAAGTATTGTTTGAAGCAGCCGTTTGCTACAACGATGTAGAGATGTGGAACTCCATCCAGAACGGACCCTATGTGCCAGATGGAACAAATAGCAATCTTATTGTTGAGGTAAGAATGACGAAGAAATATGATAGGGCTCTTGTAATGATTAAGTTGGGCTTGTCATGGTAGATCCTAATCAGTGTGGCTCATCACACCACAGCCAAGGCTATGTGGGATGCTCTTATTGCAATGTTTGAAGGCAACACTGAATTGAAGAACATCAAGAAATATCGTTTGAAGTCTGATCTTGATCGTTTTAAGTTCAGAGAGGGAGAGAAGCTAAGATTTATGCTACAGAAATTTGTGACATTTTCCAATGAAACCAGGACAACTGATTTGGCAATCACTGACTATAACATAACAAAGTTTGTCATCTCTCTCTGGTGAAAGATACACAACAAGTAAATTTATCAAAGAGAAGCCAATTTCCCTCAGCTGAAACTTGATGAAGTTATTTGTTTTCTTCAAGAAATAGAGCATTAAATAATTTAAAATAATATGATAAAAGAAGATAAACCACGTTTCCAGGTGACCAATGCTCTCATAGCACCAATGGGTAATCTTTCTACAAAAAATATGCAGCAGGTGCATATTATTGAAGAACCAAGTGATTATGGAGGTGACACACCAAGAAGTTTTGTTGTTGGCAACATGAATAATCAAAGTGGACAATCAAGGTTCAATGTCCAATTGATTAATGATCATGATACTGCTTCTACGTCTAGTGGACATGCTCATATTGGTGGTGGACAAGTCAATCAAGGAAGTAAATATCAAGCATTGTTCTCTATGTTGACAGAGTCATATAATGCTTTTGTGGTTAAAAACCTTATTCACACCAGTGTGGTCCAAGAAGATTTAGAGCAAATTGATGCAGATAACCTTTAGGACATGGACTTGAAATGGCAAGCTGCTATGCTAGCCTTGAGAAGTAAAAGATTGTTCAACGGAACTGGAAGATCCTTTGTGTTTGGTCCTAATGACATGATTGGATTTGATAAATCAAAGGCAATTTGCTACAACTGTCAATTGCCTGGACACTTTGCTAGGGAATGCAATTATCCAAGAAACTTCCAGAACAATCAATTTGTTTCACCAAGAAACAAGTACCAATATTAGACCCGAAACCAAGGTCAGCAAAGAAATTTCAACAACAACTTCAACAACCAACAGCAACAAAATCACCAGCAAGTTGTTCCTCAAAACCAAAACTTTCAAAGAACTAATCAAAACCATCCACAAGCACCTGTAAACCCCAATGACAAACAACACCAACCAACCCAGAAACCAAGAAAATTTTGCATTGGCTGCACAACAACAAGAAGGAGACTTTGATTAGAGTGATCATGCAAGTGAGATAGAGAAAAGCAAATGTTGCATTCATGGCCAAAATGGAGAATGAAGCTAGATCTTCTTCATCTCAGGTACATTCAGATATTTCCAAGCTTGAATTACATGAATTAAATGAATCCTTGAGAATCACAGTGAGTAAGATACAAAAAGAATGCTTCAACAAATAAAGCATGATAAATGTGTATGAGGCTAGTGATTTAACTTATGAAGAGAGAATTAAGAGTCTGGAAGAAGACTGTATGGGCAGTTACATGGTCCAATCAAGGTATATCACTGAAGTTGAAGG
Source organism: Bidens hawaiensis (assembly GCF_021521415.1). Taxonomy (NCBI): domain Eukaryota; kingdom Viridiplantae; phylum Streptophyta; class Magnoliopsida; order Asterales; family Asteraceae; genus Bidens; species Bidens hawaiensis. The sequence continues at coordinate 158,072 of NW_027495461.1, forward strand.
GCTGAAGAAGATGTTTATGGATGAAAAATTGAAGAAAACTACTCTTTAGGTTGAGAATGATTTCCTGAAGAATCTAGTAATAACAGGAAACATTTGTGGTAAACTTAACAAGATCAAGGAAGAAGACAATACAAGACTGTCCCTCCACATTTCAATGACAATTACTCAATGAAGGTTGACAAGGAGAAAAGAGAGGAATATCTTAATCAATTTAGAGAGGTGTTCAAGGAAAAAAAAGAGTTTGTTGAAAATTATGAAAGGGTTGAGGTAAGTGAACAAGGTGAGTTTGTGTTGAAGGAAGAGAAGATTGGTGAGAATTCAGTTGGTATCCAAGTGTTAGAAGATGATTTTGATGAAGATTGCTTGAACAGAGATGACTTGAGTGACTCAAGTGATCAATTCTCAGTTGAAAGTGGTTCAAAGGATGAAAAGAGTGGAAAGTCAAGTCCACCAAGCAAGATCCCAATGTTACCAAAGATCACACCAAAGATGAAAAAGCACCATGAACAGATGAGAAGAGAACATGTGTCATTTGACATATGTGAAGGATCAAAGAGTAAGTATAATGTAGTAAGGACTCCAAGAAAAGAAGCGTTCAAGGTGAAAACAAATAAGCACAAGAAGAAGACTGAAAACACTTTGGATAGTGACCAGTTTACTCCTGTCTACCCTGTTTTCCAAAATCAATAACTCTTTGATGTTGGAGAAGTTGAAACAGTTGAAGAATATGAAAGAAGGCAATCAAGATTCAGAGACAATTCAGATGATACACCACTCAATTTGGAAAGAATAGTGTTTGTCAAAAGTTCTGTGGAAAAGCAAGAAGTCAAGATTGAAAAATTTGTGACATTCTCAATGGACTTTGATGGGATCAAGAATCAAAGGACCATTGGAACTTAACCCCTAAGGCCAAGAGAAAAATTCAAGAAGTGGAAGGCAAGTGAAGGTTTGAAAGGAAAAGATTGGTGTAAGCACTGTGATGTGTATGGACATCATACTGATTCATGTCATGAAAGATTCACATTCAAACCATTTCATTTACCTAATACTACCAAGTTTGGTCAAGATTTTGCTCTATACAAGAAGAAGTATGATGAGTACTTGGGAAAAGGAAAGAAACTAACTGCTAATACTGAAAGAGAGAGTGAAGTAATCTAGAATACTGAAATTGTTGTTAAGAAAGAGAAGACTGTTGTAGAAGAGGTGAATGCTCTAAAATTAAAACAACCAATCGGAATAAATCCTCACGAGACTATTGTTGAAGAGAAGACTGACAAAGCTGTTAAGAAAGAGAAATTAATTGTTCATGAGAAGGAAAAGGTGGGTGAAGTAAAGGTTAAGAAAAAGAAGTCAAGAGAGTTAAATGGATATGAAAAATTTTTGTTGAAACATGGGTTTGAGCCCCAAGGTTTCCTTTTCTTGGAGACACATGTGACTTCTGAAATAATTGAAACAAGTTTAAGAAGAGAAATGTTGTTGAGGAATGCAAGAGCATTGTTCCATATGTGAAAAGATCATATGATATTGGATATGAATCTGATGACTCTTGTGAAGTTGTGTATGAAGACCCCAAACCACATGCAACACCTGTCCATGTCATTGATAATTTGCAAGCTGATGTAGCTTGTACTTCATCACTTAACTTATCTTTTTTGTTTGATTTGTGCAGGAACAGTCCACACTAGACAATGATGTATGGTATATGGACAGTGGATGTTCCAGGCACATGACTTGTGACAAGAGGTCTCTTGTGAACTATGAAGAAAAATTTGAAGGGCCTGTTGCATTTGGAAATGATGAAAATGGTGGAAAGATAGTTGGTAAAGGTATTCAGACCAATGGCAAGGTGTCATTTGATAATGTCTTTTATGTGGAAGGATTACAATATAACCTTTTGAGCATCTCTCAAATGTGTGATAAAGGTTATAAGGTTAGGATTGATGATTCTCACTGTTGTAAACTCAAACCTGAATTTGTAATTCCTCCAGATATGATTATGATTATGGCTCCTAGAAATGGTAACCTGTATGAATTGAAGTTGATGGATGCAGTTTCTAGGGGTGGAACTTGTTTTGTTTCAAAAGCCACTGAAAATGAGACTAAATTGTGGCACAGAAAGCTTTGTCATGTTAATCTAAAGAGCATGACCAAATTTGTTAAAGGGTGAACATGTAATTGGTTGACCAACAAGAGAGTTCAAGCTTGATGACTAATGCATTTCTTATTAAAAGGGTAAGCAGCACAAGTCATCACAGAAAGCATAACTGGTGAACTCAATTGAAAATGTACTGGAAATGGTTCATATGGATCTCTTTGGTCCTGTGAGTGTTCCTAGTATAGGAACGAAGAGGTATTGCTTAGTGATTATTGATGATTTTTCAAGATACACTTGGGTTAACTTTCTGAACTCCATGGATGAGGCTGCTGAATTGATCAAGAGTTATGTTTCAAGGATAGAGAACCAAATGGATGTTAAGGTGAAAGTGATGAGTAGTGACAATGGAACAAAGTTCAAAAATGGAGTAATGACTGAATTCTGCCTTGCAAAAGGAATCCAACAACGATTTAGTGTTCCTAGAACTCCTGAACAAAATTATGTAGTTGAAAGAAGAAACATAACACTCATTGAAGCTGCAAGGACCATGTTAGTAGATGCTTATTTGCCAGTTACTTTTTGTGTAATAGCAATCAACATTGCCTGCTATGTTCAGAACAGGGTCCTTCTCAACAAAAACCAAGGAAAGACTTCCTATGAAGTTTTGTATAAAAGGAAGCCCTACATCAAGTTTCTCAAGCCCTTTGGATGCAAATGTTCATTACTGAATACTAAAGACTACTTGAACTACTTTCAATCCAAATCTTTGGATTGTTTCTTTGTTGGATACTCCACATACTCAAAGGCTTACAGAGTATATGTGAAGGATCACTTGAGTGTGATTGAATCTTCTGATATGATATTCAATGAAAATCAAGTCAATGCAGTTGATGGAGCATCCTGTTTATTAGATCTTGAGAAGTTAATCAAGTCTTTCAAGATTTATCCTGAAGACTTTTTTGAATCTTTGTACAGAACAAGTGTCCAAGAAGAAACGTTAGAGAAGAAGATTGATTTGGACAAGTTGTGGACAAGAGTTGCAAAGAAAGATGCTGAATATTCCTTTAACAATGCTGCTTCTGATCATGAAGAAGATATTGATCAAACTGACAATCTTGAAAAATCACTTGTTCAAGAACATCCTATAATGAATGATGAGCAAACAAATGGTCAACCTGATCAAGAGCAACCCGTTAACAATGAAGGGCAACCTGATGACTTGTTTGTTTAAGATCAAGCTACAAGACAACCAGACATTGAGAATTTGTTTCAAAGTTTGAATATTGGAAACAATGATGCTTCATCTTCACAACAGTTTGCTGAATATTCAACTTAATTTCATGATACAACTGCATATTTGATCATTGAGGAACCTGATCTCAATGACACAAATCTTTATTCTAATGTGTCTACTGATATGATTGTGCAAACTTCCTTTGTAGAGAGAAATCATCCACCAGAAAACATCCTTGGGGACATTAATGAAAGAGTTACCAAAAGTGCATATGAATCTGCAAACATTTGTTTGTACTCCTGCTTTCAATACAAAGTTGAACCCAAGAATATTGTTCAAGCTTTAAAAGACAATAGTTGGGTAGAAGCAATGCAAGAGGAGTTGGCTTAGTTCAGGGATCTGCAAGTGTGGGAACTTGTAGATAAGCGAAGAGGGAAGTATGCTATTGGTACCAAGTGAGTTTTCAGGAATAAGAGAGATGAGAGAGGGATTGTTATAAAGAACAAGGCCAGGCTAATTGCACTAGGCTGCCTACAAGAGGAAGGAATTGACTTTGAGGAAGTTTTTGCACCAGTGGCAAGGCTAGAAGCTATAAGGAGCTTTCTAGCCTATGATGCTTATAATAATATTAAAGTGTTTCAATTGTATGTTAAATCTTCCTTTCTTAATGGAAAAATTGAAGAGGGGGTGTATGTGGCTCAACCTCCAGGCTTTAAGAACCCTGATTTTCCAAATAGAGTTTACAAGTTAAACAAAGCTCTATTTAGATTACATCAAGCTCCAAGGGCTTGGTATGATGAGATATCAAACCATCTGTTTGTTAATGGATTTCAAAGGGGAGCTATTGAAAAGATTTACTCTTTCTACAAGTTTATGTAGATGGCATCATCTTTGGATCTACAAATGAACAAATGTGCCGTGAATTTGAAGAAGTCATGAAATCCAAATACTGCATGAGCTCCATGGGTGAAATGTATTTCTTTCTGGGTCTGCATGTTCAGCAAAAGAAACATGGCATATTCATTTGCCAGTCAAACTATGTGCAGGATATTCTGAATAAGTTCAAGTGTCAAGATCTCAAGACAGCTTCAACTCCAATGGACACACATGAAAAGATGATTGCGGATTAAAGGGGGAGCCTATTGATGAGCATGAGTATAGAGCAAAGATTGGTTCACTGATGTATCTGACTGCTTCTAGACCAGATATTATGTTTGTTGTATGTGTATGTACAAGATTCTAATCATGTCCAAAGGTCTCTCACATGACTGCTGTCAAGAGGATTTTTAGATACTTGAAAGGGAAACCTAGTCTAGGGATATGAAATCCAAAGAACCATTTCTTTGATCTAATTGCTTATACTGAATATGATTATGATGGCTGCAACATGAGTAGAAAGTCCACATCTGGTGGATGTCAATTTTTGGGAGACAGGCTAGTGTCTTGGCAGTGCAAGAAACAAACTACAGTGTCTATCTCAACTACTGAAGCTGAGCACATTGTTGCATCTGCATGCCGTGCACAAGTTCTTTGGATTCAAAACCAATTACTGGATTATGGTTTGAATTTCTTGTACACCCCTATTTTAATTGACAAACTACTGCATTGTTTATTGTTGGGAATCCAGTCCAACACTCTAAGACCAAGCGCATTGAAATTAGACATCATTTCATTAGAGATTCTAATGAGAAAAGACTGATTGAAATGAAAAGAGTTGACACAAGTGACAACTTGGCTGACCTATTCACCAAGCCACTAGATAAGACCAAATTCTACTTTCTCTTGAAAGAATTGGGATTGATCAACTCAGATGAGGTATAATTAATGACTTTTGCTCTTTGTGCTAACTGATTATCTTGATGGTCTTAAGAGTGAAAGTTGTGATTGATTGGATGTTTAAACTGATATGTCCTTTAATTGATTATATGTGTGACTTATGTGTTTATGATGCTTAAGTTACTTAATTTCAGTGAATGTGTGTGATATCAGGATAAGTTTTTTTGAATTTGATTTGAAATGATAACTCCGTGTACTTATCTGATATTCTGATTTGCTGGGATAATTTGAGCTGTTAATGTGTTTAGGATAGGAAGTCTTTTCATAATCTATCTTGGATGTACATTTTGTGAAGTCTGCTTGTCTTTAAATGTGTCATGTTCTAAATATTCCTGAATATGTTACATATAGCTTGTGTCGAAACTAAGTTTTTGTGTCAAACTTGTATGCTTATATGATTATTTTGCAAAAGAAGTTTTTGCAATAAAAGTGTTTTTGACAAAGTGAGCAAGTTGTATGGTGTTGAGATATGATAAGATTATTCAATTCAAAGCTTTGTAGAAGCTTAAAGTTTTCAAGTGAAAATTGATCCAACCTTATGGGAAATGATAGTACATTGGTTATTTATGTTGATCATATAGATTTAATAGGCCAAAAAGACAATTACTACATTCATTAATATGTATGGTTGCTTTCCATGATGTATAAAACTGAGGTGATATAAACATAATGAAATTGCTAATCTTAATGTCGAGATACATCGTTGAATATGCTTGTTTCAAGATAAATCTCTCTACATGATAGGCAAAAAAGTGATTACCCAATCATACACAAGCCTGTTGGTATTTGGTCACCAAAAATGAAACATTTTATACATATGACAAAGAACAAATGTGGAAAAAAATTTATATTCAGTCTAATGTTGATTGTTATTCACAAATTTTAAGAAAAATGTAAACATGAGGGTTGACTATAGAACTACAGGGGTTGTGGCAATAATATAAGTCCTTTAAACAATCCGAATGAAAGGCCTGTAAGTCCGACTTGCGTGGCATGTAGGTCCCACGTTCAACATCAATATGTTTGAAGTTTTGAAAAGAAAAATTAAATACACATAACTGTTCTGTCATACAAAATATTTTGACCAAATATCAAGGGGTTGAAGTCAAATTTTGGTGATATGGGGAAAGCCAAATAAGCTTTGAGAAGATATACGGAGCATCATAGTACAATAAGTGTCATCCATTTTTCTATTACGCTAATTAAATGAACTTTAATCATATCACCAAAAGGAAATGAAAATCATGCTAAGCCAAGACTTTCTGTTACCTGTCTAATATGTCATAATAATGTTGAGAATGAAGTAATGAGAGGTGACTTAACCAATATGATCCCATGTTGAGATCTTTTCAGAAAAAGAGATGGAAAAATATAACTGAAATTTGATCTCTTAATGCACCATTTTCTCTTAAACATTGATTTGTAATGATAAAACTATGTGAAAAGTGGGTTAAGACAAAAAGAGTTACATTTTAACCTTGAAAAGTCTGAATTTGTCAGTTCTAGCAAGCTTTAATGATTCCTGAACTTCCTAGCAAACTTAGTTGTTTTATAGGATGTTTAGCTCATTCTAACAATCTTTACACTTGAAAATGTATGAATATGTTAATTCTAGCAAGCTTTGATGATTTTTGGACTATTTTAGCAAACTTAGCTGTTTTATAGAATGTTCAACTCATTCGAGCAAGCTTAATGGCTGAATATGTTTAATTTGTTATTTCTAGCATGCTTTGATGTTTTGGACTAATTCTAACAAACTTAGCTGTTTTGTTTAATTGTTTAGGATGTTCGAGCAAGCATGATGATTATTTGTGCTTAAATGAATTATTCATGTTTTACCGGGTAAACCTTGATAAATTTATGCTTTCGAGTAAACTTGGATGTTATATGTTTGTCTAGCACACTTGATAATTATGTGATACATGTCTGAATGTGCTTTATATGTCTGTTTTGAGTAAACTTTGATGTTTTATTTGAAATCTGTATTTGTCTAGCATACTTCATAGTTGTTGGAGTTATTTTCTGAAAATACAAGGGTTTTCTAGTAAACTTTGTTTACCGAGCAAACTTTATGATTAGAGCACACTTGTAAAATGTTGGCTCATTCCAAGTGTTCTTCAAGCATACTTGTTAACTTCAGAAAATTCCCAGCAAACTTCACTTTTCGGATACACATTGTGTTTAGAGCATACTAATGCATCAAAGGTTAAATAAGTCTACTCTAGCACACTTTGCACTCTTAAAGCTTTTTCGGGCACACTTTTGTTTTAAAGTGTACTTGAATGAATATTTGTTAATTTTATATGTATATCGGGTAAGGTTTGTGATATTCAGATATCCGAGCAAGGTTGACAATTAGAAATATCTCTAAGTTAATATTTGAGGATTCTTAATTGATTCCTAGCAAGGTTGCCTATTTGATGTATTATACTTGATTATTTGTCTTGTGTGATTTATTTCTCGAGCAATCTTGTATATTCGAGTAAGCTTCCTTCATCTTATCCACTTAGTGTTATTTTTAATTACTTTGAATATCTGAACAATTTTGGATCGAGCAAGCTTTGCAAAATTACTTTTCCTAGCTAGCTTTGAAAATAAACCTTTCCTAGTAAGCTTTGTTAACATAAACCTTTATCGAGCAAGCTTTATGCTAAGATATTTAAAAATGAATTTTTGCCACTATTCATGAACAAAACGACAAAATGCATTTAAAACCCACTTTCAAAAGGTATATAAGAGGGACTTAGTGAAATTTTAACACTTTACTTCTCTCTCTTCCAACTATTGCATTATTGTCTACTCATCTCGTTCCAGAATATCAAACATTCTTCTAACTCCCTACCCTAAATTAGTCAGCCCTCTTATTCCGACTCGGTAAACATCAATTGATTGTTTTCCAACACTGATTATACGGAATTGGGCTTTTAATTTTCATCTTAACTAACTTCTCTGTTTTTGTGTGTAGGTTAAAAATTTGTCGAAGAACATTTTTATAAAGAAAATCTTTCTTTTCTTCTTTAAATTGTTACTTATTACATGTCTATGTTGTGAAATTTATAACTATTTTTTGCTTTGAATGTGTTTTTGGTGTTTGACAGTTATGGCATAACCGACATATCCTTTCGAGAAGAAACATAACATGTGTGCCCTGCTACAAATTACTCCTGATAATCAACTGGTGGCACTAATGATTAGATGGCTTCCACAATCTAATCTACGTTTTTCATTGACAGAGTGCCTGGTTATATACAAAAATCACCAACTGGATTTCTGGCACTCCGCCCATTTATTTGATGATGCTAGGGGACGGGGGATCGAGGCTACAGTTGCTAGGCAGGAGATAGTGATTACTAAGCAACTTATAAGGGAAAGCCTACAACTAAACAATGCTTTTGAAACCCCAATACATATCTCCACGAACCGGTTATTGACAATCTTTCTGGAGTATATGGGCTACCAAGGTGATGTCCTTGAGATACAATTTAAAAAAGTCATGTTCCCTAACCTGTACCATTTCTTAATACATCACATTGTACAGGGATATGCACCTAGAAAAGGATCTTGGACGTTAATGAATAGAGATCTCGCCAATGTCACTGTGGCAGTTGTATTTAGACAGCCATTCAACTTTTTGAATATGATTTTTGAAGGTTTGGCATCTAATTTGAGAAAGCCTAACAAGGATAAATTCTTGGTTTACCCAATATTTTTGCAGATAATATTCAACCGGGTGCTTCCTAATTTGCCAACAATTGGCACAACACATTTACTACAGGATCCAAATGTGTTTAAAAGAATAGAAAAGTTGGCTTCCACAAGCCACTTCAGTCCTGATGCTGAGTTTGATGTATTACCATGGTTGTTAAACCATGACTTGGAGATTATGGCGGTTCCAGAGGCACCTCGTATGACCTCTGAGGAGGAAGAGGAGAGTGAGGAAGATGGTGATGATGAATTCGATGATGGAGATGATGCACGAGATGATGGAGATGATGATGCAGGTGATGGAGGAGGTGATGTTGTGACTGTTGAGGAGAAATTTCATGCAGAGGCACAGGAAGTTCCAAAATCAGCCTATACCTACACCACCAACGTCACCAAATATCCCACCCCAACACCAGACCCCATCCCCACCACAACACCATGACCAAGAACCTTATATCCCATCCCCACCTACATATACCCAATCCCCACCTAAAACCCAAATCCCTATACAATCACCAAGACAAACTCAAAACCTTGACCAAACCCAAAGCCCACCTCAAACCCAAACCCACGGCCCAACCCAAATCCTAAACCAACCATTAACCTAAACCCAAAGCCTAATCCAAAACCAAGATCAAAATATCCATGAACCATATATTCCACAACATGTTCCTGCCCACCTAATAAACCTTCCAACCACTCCATATCAATCCCCAACCCAATCCCAAACAACTGACCAACCTACCTTTGAAATTACCCATACCTGTACACCTATAATCCAAACAGTCAATCCATTACCCTCAACAAGCACAAACATCATTGAAAGCCCACCACATGAACCTATCCAACCCCAAACAACCATCCCTGGCCCATTTTCTGATACTCCTTCCCAATCCCCTTTCCCTGATGCCCATTTCTTGGAAGATATATGCATATGGTGATTGAGAATGTGGATTTGAAGAGGAAAAATGATGACTTGACAAAGGAAAATGCTTATTTGAAATCCCTATTGGCATAGATACAAAACAAGATTCGATCCCTGGAAGTTGAGGTTGAGAAGACCTCGGCTGCACCAAAACAGGGGGAGAATCCGCCTATTGTTAATACTGTGAGGGAAGATGATGTGGTGGAGGAGGATATATTGAAAAATCTTTGTGATACCTATGGAGGAAGTGAGAAGGAAAGTAGTGAAGAGAGGAGGACTGATGATGGTGGTTATGATGGTGATGGGTCGGATGATGGAGAGCAAGATTATGATGTGGCTGATGTAACAACATAGAAGAAGGTTGCTGAGGTGGTGGTTGAGAAGGAGGGTGTGATTGATGAAAATATGGCTGGTAATAAAACTGAAAACATCTTGACTGAGGCTATAGCAACTGATGCTATTGGGACTGAGCCACAAACAGATGTGATTGCTAATGAAGGTGAAGATACTGAGGAAGTTGTATTAACAGATGAGCATGTTGATAAAGGTGTTGATATAGAGATGGAGAATTTGATGAATGAAATTGACAACTATCCTAGTGAACCAGAAATGGTGAGGGAAACTATTAAGGAAGATAGGAGGAAGGATAAGGGGAAGGCTGTTGCTGAAAGTGAAGAGCAATTACATCATTTGAACACTAAAAAGAAGAAATCCATTGATGACTTATTGGCTGTTGATGATATGACAAACAAGCTGCCAAAAGGCATGCCGATACATCAAAAGAGATGTTGGAAAGAGAAAGAATTGCAAAGTCATTGACTGATAAGGAGTTTAAGCAGCAGGAGATATTTTTGGAAGACGCTGAGATTACTAAAATTTTAAATGAATAGGGGGGAGCTTGACCAAGAGGTGATTGAAAGCTTGATCAAGCTAAAACAAATTGAAGAAGTGGACAACTCCCTGGCTTTTGTCATTGTGAATTTGAAGAAGTCTAAACAAGAGGCACCGACTCCAACCACTTCTGAATATATTAATGATGATTCAAATAAGCATGTGGTGACTAATGAAGCTAGAGAATCAATAACTAGAACTTTATCAAAAAAGTGGATAAAGTATGCTGAAAAGGTGGTAGAAAAGAAGGATGCTTGGGAAAAGGATGATTATGATGAATAATATGGAAAGAAACACACAAGGAGGAGGATGATGATGATGATGATGATGATGATGATGATGATGATGATGATGATGATGATGATGATGAGGTGGAAGAAGACTGACAAGTCTAAAAAGGATGAATATTTTGTTGATAAGTCCAAATGAGGTGGAAAGCCCTGTTGAGGTTGTTCCTTTACAAACAGTCATGCCAGATAACTTTGTTAATGAGCCAAGAATAGAGGCTCTGGATGACTTTTCTGATGAAGCTGATGTCACTGTTGACTCCCCAAATGTCGAAATGACTGATGAACATAGGGAGAATATACAGAGCATGTTGGATGATGCAAGGAGAAATGAACCAAAAATTCTGGGATTGATTAACCATGGGTATAAGTTTGAAACCCTGGCTACAATGACTGATGAGGAGCTGCAGGAGTTGATTATTGGTGAGGCGGATGACATTAAAAAGAAGATGAAGAAAAGAATAAATACTCTCAGAAGTTTAGAGCTTACTTGAGACTGCATGGGTTTTCTGAAAAGCAGCTGAGCCACATGAAGTTCAGTGAGCTGGAAGAAGCCTATAATGTCACGGTTGAAGCTGTTAAAAAGGATGAGTTGGAAAGGATGAGGAGAGCCGGCTCCCAAACTGAAAGACTTGAAAGTCTATATGCCAAATTTGATGGGAAGTGCACACTGTTGATTGAACGTGGCTACTCTATTGAGCTTGTTGACAGTCTAAGCAGGGATCAGGTCGAGATAGATCATAAAAGAATATCTAGAAAGGTCAACTTTGAAGCTGCAACAAAAAGACCTCGAATCATGACCCTGACTGAGAAGGAGAAGAAACAATGGGAGGATGAGCAAATAAAACTATTTGATAGGTTGATGGAAGCTAGGGTGAGAAATGAAGAAACTCAAAGCATGAGAAGATCTGAAAGGCTTTCAGTGTAAAAGTCTGAGAAGAAAACGTTTAATCTTGAGAAAGCTGAAACTTCAAAACTCCTGAGGTTCCATTTGTGTTTGTAAAAGAGGAACCAGTTGAACACCTTGAGCCATGGGAAGACGAGAACAAGATCAATACCCTTAAAGGCTTGATGCTTAGTAAGGGTATGGCAGAAGGTGTTTGACAATCTTGGAAAAGATAAATTGAAACATTTATTTTATACGGAGAAGGTTGAATGGGAGAAACTAGAGGCTGAACAAAGAGACCTCATGAACTTCCAGTGTGGACCTAGGGAAGAAATATTTATCCCTGCAGGTCAACTACGTGATGAGGAGATTATGGGCATGATCACTACACTTGCTAAAGAAGGAGAAAACTTTCTGGAATTGATCATGTTGCCCAAGGAAATGATAGTTGCAATGTGTGAGAAAACTGGGCGTGTGAGGGCCACCGTTCCTAAGAAGAAACATTCTTCTAGACCCTCGGCTGTAAGTGTCCCAATTCCTACCACTAGAGCCTCTCAACAAAGATTACAAAGGCCACCTTCTGATGTGGACCTACCAAAGAGGATGTTCTTTGATTCACAAACTGAAACACTTGAAGTGACCATGTCTAGTGCTGAACTGAAAGAAGTGATATTTAGAGATGACTTTTTGGATTTTAAAAGAGAGCAGCTGGCTGAGATGGAAACTATGATTTTGTATGATTATCACAACAGACATAGGTTTGCTAGAAGACAACAAAACGATTTATCTAAACATCTCAGGGACCAGACTAGGAAGGGATTCCCAATGCTTAACAAGAAGAGGAAATGGGAACTCTCTCAGTTTGAAAGGAACAAGATGTTGAAGAGGATGAGGGTTATCAGATATATTGAAGATACTTACAAGTCGAAGATCAAGAACAAAAACCCTCTTGCAACTATGATGGAATGTATCAGTATGAGGTGGCAGATGACAAGGCACAACTACGAAGTCCAAAAGAATGGAAGGGTCACTCAAATTGACTATGAAGCTAAAGATGGATCCTTCATTCTTCGAAACTCTGATGGACAGTCCTTGGGCATCATCAAGGAGGACACAGATTTAGAATTTCTGCACGTGGAGGACCTCAAGGATATAATCAGATGGACTTTTCCCTCTGAGCATCCTAACCACAGCAAGTTATTCATCTTTAAAGAGAGTGACGCAGCTGTGAAGTTGGATAGAAGACAAAAAGACTCAACATCAAGGAAATAAGATTACTTTTCTAGATTAGGTGTACTTTGTAATTTCCATGGGACAGAATTTCAACTTGTAATATTATTGATTATGTTATGTAATTTATCTTTTAAAATTTGATGTGCATTTGGCTAAGTGTATGTAACCTTAGAGGTGTTTTGGTACAGCTGAGGTTGTTCCAATCTAGGGGAGATTGTTGGGATGTGAAAAGGACAAAGGAAGATTGGAAACTTCTCAACCTCTATCTGAAAACTGCTAAGTATGGAAACCGAGGAAGCTCAAGCTTCCCAGCAAGCTTTTACTTGTCCTAGCAAGGTATTTTACTTTCCCAGCAAGGTTATCTTCTAGAATTCCTTTTAAGTGTTAAACCGAGCAAGGTTCATTTTTCTAGCAAGTATGTTCTTCAAGTCAAGCAAGGTTTGTTTCCTAGCAAACTCTTGACTAAAACCAAGCTAAAACCAAATCTAGCAAGGTTTATTCTTAATAAACAGTGTTCCCAGCAAGCTTGAAGGAAGTTGATCAAGAAACAACTTAATGACTTGCCGAGCAAGGTTCAACTCCTAGCAAAGCTACAGTGTTACCAGCACACTTTGGTTTGCTTAATAAGTTAATATTCACAAAGGGTTGAAGCGATTTCTGAAGAACAAGTTTGCTAGTGGGACTATATCGAGCAAAGTTTGATATGGTCAAGAGGATTGAAGTATGCTAAGTGAATAATATTCAAGTCTGCCCGGAGAACTGTTTACCAGCACACTTCTTGGTTACCAGGTCTGCTCGACAAAGGAACATGCTGCAAAGCTTGCCCGAATACCTATTTTACACTTAGCATTTATTGTAATAGGCTTAATAATGTACCAATGATTAGGGTTTCCAAAACGGAAATGTCATATGTCAGGGCTACGCCTATAAAAGGAATATTTTAGGGCACGCCTATGAAACACCTGAACACCTGACATTTAGCGAATATCGTGATTGACGGCATACCAAAATCATGTACGGAAATCTGCTGAACATCCTGACATTCCACCTTTATACCTTAATTGATTTCTGTTTGTAACTTTCGCATTCTTAAATGTAAATCTTTTGAGTTATTGGTTGTGTTTGTTACTTTAGTGTTCAGTGTGCAACAATTAGCGTGTTAGTGTTTCCGCCATTAACATATCTATTGTTCTTCACAAAATAGTAGCTGTTGTTAACCTTCTTGTCAACACCTAGGTGTTTGGTTATGATTGTGTTTTATTGAGTGATCCTAGCGAGTGATTGTGACTTACAATTACACAAATCTGTGTCAAAGGTTTTTCCACTCACTTTACCAGTCAACAATGTTTGATTATGAAGTCAGGATTCAAGATATCGGACGAATGGGTACTGATGAAGGCACCACGGGAGAATGATTTTTATGTTTTAAATACGGGTGTGGAATCAACTACTCAGGGCACTATTTAATGTTTTGTCACCATGGAATCAGAAAAGGAATCCGTGTATGGCATCGACAGTCACATCAACATTCGTAAGATGAGCTATCTAGTTCACAACCAACTTGGTGAAGGAGTGATTGTCAAAGGGTTTCACTTGAGTACCGATTGTTTGAATTGTAAGAAGGGAAAAAAAAGAAGTCTCACCTGACGAATTCTTTTAACTCAATCAGCTTACCTTTTTTGAGGCTTCACATGGATTTGTTTGGACCCGTGAATGTAAAAAGTATCACCACTGAACTCTATTACTTTGTGGTTACTGATGATTACTCACGATTCTCGTGGGTGATGTTTCTTGAGTTGAAATATGAGACCTTCGACAATTTAATAATCCTATTCAAAGATCTCGAGACTTTATATAATCTGCCAATCTGGAGAAACAGAAGCGACAATGGTACCGAATTCAGGAACAACTGAATGCTTAATACTGTGATGAGCGTGGAATTCTGCATGAATTTAGTGCACCTTATTCTCCACAACAGAATAGGGTCGTTGAACGAAAGAATAGGACAATGATTGAGACGGCAATGGGAGGTTGGCTGACTCAAAACTACCAGCTAGTTTTTGGTCAGAAGCGGTTGCGTCGGCTTGTTATACACTCAACCGCATACTAACGGTAAAGAAGAACGGCAAAACTTGTTTCGAGTTGCTTAATCGGCGAAAACCGAACTTGAAGTGGCTTGAACCGCTTGGATCACAATGTACCGTTATGGATCTAGATGGAAAATTTGGTGCTAAGTCTGTGGAGGGATTCTTTGTTAGTTATGCAAGTCCTTTTTGACAAGTATTCTTACGTTGCATTAATCGGATTGTGCAAGTGCAACAAGTTAACTGTCAACGTTATGCTACTCCAACTTAACGGATGGGCGATTCGTGGATGTTTGATTATGATAGCCTGTGGAGTTGTTTCTCATTTCCTGAAGAGGAAGTCTCTGATGAAGATACCACACTGTTATTTCAACAACATTTGGATGAAGGAATTAGTGAAGTAACCACATATCAAGAAGTTCCACTCTTCACTAATGACCCGACACCAGATATTGATGATCCGTCTGAAGATACACCAGCTACAACATCCTTTGATGATGATGGTGATAATCACGATGATGTGATTGAATCTTTGGTTCAGCCAACGTCTGAATCTGATGAAGTCGTTGGAGAAGAAATTGTAAATAATCTTCCAACTGATGTGGTGGTACAAGCTGATGTTACTCCTTGAACATTGTCATATCACTTGGAGGAGAACATCATTGGTGATCTCAACACGGGGGTACAAACTCGAAGTCAAATCAACCAGAGCCTTCGTTATTACTATACATAAATTACTCCTCTCCAAATCCGATCCGCGTTTAAATGTTTTATCTCGCAAATTTAAACCAAAGACCTATAAACAAGCGTTGACAGAAGAAAGCTGGGTTATTTCTATACAGGAGGAGTTATTACAGTTTGAAAAATTGGGAGTGTGAAAACTTGACCTACCTGAAGACAAAAGGTGTACAAATACCAAATGGGTCTTCAAATATAAACGGGATGAAAATCAGAAATTTTAATTTTAAAATGTTTTGATCTGCTCTATAAGAGGAAAGGAGCATTGTTGCTAAGATTGCAAAATCAAAATTTTTAAAATGTTTTGATCTGCTAATTCTAAGGTTTAAGTCAAGTTGGGGTGACATGGTAAAAATCAAACTAAGCCTAATCAAGATTAGAATCTGATCACTATCTGATATTTTGTGCTTAATTGAACCTTAAATGTGTCACTGATGTCTCTGAATCTTTTGTTTAAAAGTTTAAGTGGACAACAATACCAATGACTGACTTAACATCAGACATAATAAAACCGAAATATAAAACCGTGATGGAAGGACATATTTTTCTAATATGATTCCTTGCTCAACTCACAAAAATATGTTTCTTTATGCTCATATCTTTATAGTGTTTTTTAAAAATTTTGTTTTGATTACACCTTTTGTTTTGAAAACCAAAAGATTTTACATTTTGTTGAAGCATTATTGTCTAATTCTAGGTTTTATGGGCTTAATCTGTCATTATTATATTGTTAAGGGGCTTAAAATGTCAATATTAGAATATTTGTTAAGGACCGTATAAGTAAGACAACGTCATATGACTTTGTATAAATAGTAGTTAACATTGTCATTTTAAACTATAGTTAGAGAGAGATCATCAGTTTATACTTTGAATGTTATATTAATACAATGATGATTATGAGTGAATGTGTTATCAATTCCTTTATTATATGATTCCACAATATAATATAGTATAGTAAACACAAAGTTTATCGATTCGCATTGTATCGTTTTACAGGTATATGATGATATATATGATCCAGAACAAGGTCTTTCAAGTGGTATCAAAGCATTTGGCTCATGTTTATTACTGAATTGAGCACAATTACTTGAAGATTTGAAGAACACAAAGTCAATTTCTTAACCGATTGCTATTTCTTTAATAACTCACTGATTTACGGACAAATTTAAAATTCCTTCGGTGATTATGTTCATGTATACTTGTTAATCATTTTTGCATTAGTCGAATTATCAAATTCAAGCAGATATTTATGTTTCTGATCATGAAGTTTGAACAGATTGCTCAGCATATAAGTTGTATGTATCCAGTATAAGTTGTTCTTAGCTGTATAAGTGTTGGTTTCTGTATAAGCTGGGTTATACGTTTCTGATGGTTATATGTTAGTGCACGGTTTGTGACTGGTGATTTGCAGTTAAAGTATTCAAGGATAAAGTATTCGATAGCTACGGAAAAGGGGGAGTCTGTTAGTGCACGGTTTTGGTGTCTGTAGCGATCGAATAAGTTATAGGTTGTCTCGTCTTTGTATTTAATCTATATTCATTGTGTATTGGGCTTTGGCCTATAAATAGGGAGCTCATGCTCATAATTTAGTAGAGAACTTGTACATAGATCTAAGTTATTCTCTCCATAACTTATCTCCATCATAATGTATTTACTCCATATTTATTAATAAAAGTATTATATTTAAAGTATCGATTTCGTGTTGATGTATTCTATTAGCGGCTAGATCTTGGTCTCTATGACGTTCTCTCATTATATGTTGTATCAGGCCGTTTAAGTGGGCTTATTAGTGTATAAGGTTGTTATACGTTGTGATTATTTGGGTTATACGTTGTAAGGTTACACGTCCGTATAAGTAGCTTTGACTAATACGTACTGTAAGTTTGTCAAGGCTTATACGCCTGTTTAAAACATATACGTTGTTTCAGTTGTTTTCTTGATTTTTGTGCAACGATGGAAGATTTGAATGCTTATGCGATACACCCGTCACCAATACTTCAGAATATCAATTTGGAGAGTGAAATGGGAACATCTACTAACCCTTGAAGCTTTTAAGGATGGAAGATTATCCCATCACCAAAGGCTTTTCAACTCACTTTACAAGTCAAGATGGTTTGATTCTGAAGCCTAGGTTCAAGATTCCAGAAGATTGGATATTGATGAAACCACCAAGGGAAAATGATCTTTATGTTCTTAATATAAGTTTTGCATCATCGACTCAAGGCACGCTTCAGTGCTTTGTCACAAGGCGTCTGAATAGGAATCGGTGTTGTGGCATCGACGAATGGGTCACATCAATGTTCGCAAGATGAACTATCTTGTTCTAAACCAATTGGTTGAAGGTATAAACGTCAAGGGTTTTTATTGAGTACCGATTTCTTGAGTTGTAAGAAGGGTAAACAAAAGAAGAAGTCTCACCTGACGAAGTCTATCAATTCAATCAACTTACCTTTTGAGGGGGTTCATATGAATTTGTTTGGTCCTGTGAATGTCAAAAGTATCACCGGGGAACTTTACTGTTTGGTGGTCACTGATGATTAATCACGCTTCTCGTGGGTGATGTTTCTTAAGTCGAAAGATCAACAGCTTGATGATCTTATTCAAGAAGCTTGAGATGTTATATAATCTGCCAATCCGAAGAATCAGAAGCGACAATGGTACCGAGTTCAGAAACAACTGAACGCTTCAATACTATAATGAGCATGGTATTCTTCATGAATTCAGTGCTCCTTATACAACAGAATGGAATTGTTGAACAAAAGAATAGGACTTTAATTGAGACAGCTAGGGCTATGTTGGCTAATTCGAAACTACCTGTTACCTTTGGTTCAAAAGTTGTTTCCTCATCTTGTTACACTCTTAACCGAGTTCTTACGGTAAAGAAGTTTGGCAAAACTTGTTTCGAGCTACTTGGTTGACAAAAGCAGAACTTGAAATGGCTTGAGCCGTTTGGTTCTGTTGGGTTTTAACAAGATTATTAAAGTCATATAAACCCATTTATATGAAAAACGCAGCAGATTAATTTGTTTTAAATCTTGTTATTTAGATTAATATACGAAATTACATGCTTACCAATATAAACAACCATAGGGTGTTTATATATTATACTTTCAAGACTACAAGAAATGAAGGAGATGATGATTTGAAAGGCTAGTCTTCAAGGAGAGAATAGCCTCAAATTTGTATACCCACAAGCATCCAACAAACACCCTTGTATGATAGGATTTGATGACACTTGCACTTGAAAATATCCTTTCTTGTGTTCTTCCTCTTTTGGCCGAAATTCAAAGAGAGAGAGAGGGGAGACGGAGATATGAATATTGCATGGAATGTTATTGGGTTGTGTTGTTTCCCAAAAAGGATTATAAAGAGAAAATAGATTTAAACAAAAGGGTGAAATTTTCCCCCAAAATGGTTGGTCCTACTAGAAATATTTGCTCTTTTTCATGGCAACAGACTAATACCCCATGTACTAGTCTCATTACTAATACTCCATGTACTAGTCGCAGGACTAATACTCCATGTATTAGTCACGGGTCTATTGAAACTTTATGACATTTAACACTTTTAACATGCCATATGTTTCATGCAATATATCATAACCATTATCATATATGTATATTATTTAACCAACTTAAATAATATCATAAGATAATCTCTCTAAATAGATTATCCATATAATTTATTGATTCCTTAGGGGCAAATATTTAGAAACCCATTTTCTAATTATCATAAGTGTTAATATTTATTTGTTAGATCATATCTACAATAACTATTATGGTGTTTAATATTAAAAAACAAATTTTACCGAATTCACCTAAAAAAACACACAATCGGCAAGTGTACCGGTCGCAATGTAATTAGCAAGTAAGAACGGATATCGAACCTAGGACACTATGCGTAAACTCTAATTATTAAACCTAAAAGATTACTAACCTAGGCTTTCTTTTGATTTTTAGAATATTTTTTATATATTAATTAAACTAATAAAACTTAACTAATTAAAATTTAAATTAAAAAAAAACTTTATAAAAATTGGGTTTAAAACAGATATGAGAAACGACTACCTAGGTAATGGAATCCTACTAGTTAAATTAATAGCTAACGAACTTGACTTGGTTGAAAAACAATATCTTAAAAAATATGACACTAGAGACCACTAATAATACGCTAGATCGCCTCCCGGCCTCACCAACGACACCCTAGAACTCTAAGGACATGTGAAGCTTAATTGCTAAAGGTTTGGATCACCTCTCTGTCTCACCTTGCCTAATAATATTATGGTACCCCAAAACCCAAATCACCTCTCGGTCTCTTCGGATACAAAATATATTAATATAAAGAGGGTAATTTTAATTAACTTGAACACAACTTTTATCACAATAATCTAAGGGACCTAGGATAACTTACTCCCGTGCAATTATTACCCAAACTCGCAAAAGACAAAGATGAAACAACACTAAATTGCCTCCTCGCCTCTCTAGTCAAAGAATAATAAAAATCTAGTAAACTTTTATAATTTACTCCTACGATTTTTTCGACCAAAAACTGCAAAGTTAAAAACACAAAGTAGATAACCTAATCATGCGTCTAACAATCACCAAAAACTATTAAACACAAGTGGAATAAATATTAAAGTAAGAAACTAGATTTAATTACTCAACAATATTATGACCAAACCAATTAAAAACTTTTAGCATGATACCAAATCAACCAAACAAATAATAGTACGTCAAACCATTAAACTAACATAGTACTCAACCAAAACTTAGATAGTGTAAAGTATTTAGCTACTCATAAAGTATGAACCAAAAATAATAAGGCTGAGGGGTGTGGGGGGCGCGAGAGGGGGCGTGAGTGGGGGCGCCAGCCAATAATATTGTGACGTGTGGCAGAGAGAGAAACTTGATAAGATGGGTGTTGGTAGTGGTGATAGCGCCCCGGGCCATGGTGTGGAGGGGCGCGAGAGGGGGCGCGAGCGGTTTATTTTTTTATAAATGTATTAAAAAAACGTATTATTAAAAAAACAAGAAATTATTTAAAAAAACACACATTAATTAAAAAAACACATTAATATATAAAAAAAAATTAAAGTACTAAAGAAAAACATTATTCTTATTATTCGGCTTCGTCTTCTTCGATCAACCTCTTCCGGATACGTTCCTTTTGTTTTTCCATCAGCATTTGGTCGACCGGATTTAGGTGGCTGAAGTCTCTTGCAAGGAAGTCCAAATCTCTCATTCTTTTTTTTTCCTTTTTGTCAATAGAGACCACCTCCATGGTTTTGTTGAATTTATTGAGGGATTCAACAAGATCGTTGATGTTTACGGCTTCCCCCTCAGCCGGTTTTTTCCCCCTGGCGTCCCTTCCCAATGGCCGCCTCCTCGGCGGTGAAGACGTTTCCTCCCCCGCAACGTTTAGGTCGAATCCAACCCGGCAATCCGACCCGGCGGAAGTGCTGTACGCTCCAGACGAACTAGTTTTAGTCCGTTTCGGCCCTACTTCCGCATCAACGTCCGGCGCCACCAGCTCAACCCACTTAGAACACCTTCTCAACCTCTCCCACACCTTTACATCGTCCCACGTCTTCACCGTCCCATACCTCCGCAGGCACTCCTGCCTCCACTCTTCGACAGTGAAATTATAAACCGCCAAATCGTCACTGCCACTTGGTCTCATACGACCGGCGTTCCTGTTGAACAGATTAGTAAACAAGCCGACAAATTTTCTGATTTCGGTCCACCGACCCGAAATCATATCGGCGGTCCGCTCTGTACTCCCAACGAGCGAATAGAACGTCTCCCTAACCTTTGTCCAAAAGACCTTGCTCTTTTGGTAGTCCGCTGCAAAATGCATAAATAAATTTGTAAGTCATTTAACTTTTTTATTTAACTTTTTTATTAAAAATCATTTTTAAAAACGTTAAAACAATTACCGCAACGCCGATCCTCAGAAGTGACTATCCAAGCCCGACACAGGGCTTCCTTCTCATCCGATGACCACGGAGTGATTTTCCGTTTCGTCCTTCCGGTCGAAGCCGAACCCGACCCGTCCATTGCAATTTGTTTTTTCCGGTGGACGCGTCTTCTTTGTCCCGCAGCTTCACCTTCTGGTTCTTGTGTCTCCGGAACTACAAAGTTAGGAGACGGTTGTATGTTGGATGGTTGAAAGCCGGATGGTTGTTGCGACCCCGAATAAAACATCGCTTGGTCCGGTGCCGACCATAAATCGTCGTAACTGTAATCTGATTCTAGGTTTGGGTACCAATTTCCAGCCATGTTTTTAAAAAAAGGTTTGGAAGATGGGGTGATTTTGGGTTTTGGGTGTGGTATGTGATATTGGTATGTGATATTGGTATGTGATATTGGTGTTGGTTTGGGTTTGATATAGGTTAATAGAGAGAAAAGATTGTATGTTATATTGTTGTGGGTTTGTGTTGGATATAGGTGAATATATAGAGATATTTGTATGAAAAAAAAATTTTTTTTTTAATAAAAAACGAGCCCAAACGGCTATATTCACGCAAACCAAGAAACCTTCACGCCATTCTCAGCCGCTAGCCCACCCGCGCCTGCCTCTTTTTCCACGCTCGCGCCCCTCTCGCGCCTCGGTGGTGTGGTGGTCGCGCCCCGGGGCGCGACCGCCTCGCCACTTGCGCCCTTTCTCGCGCTCCGCACCCCTCAGCCTAACTAATTCACAAAAATATTTCATATTAAAAACTTAATAAAAAAAACGGAGAGAAAAACACACACAGATTCTAATACCCTTGATGGTGTTCACCCTTTGACTTTTGCCTATCGCTGCAATCGAAGTCTGACGTAGCCTTCTGCCTTCCTTCACTTTATGTTCCCCAAAATTATATATATTAATATTATTATTATTTTTTTCTTTCTCTTTTACCTTCTGTCGTAACAAAATTATTATTATTATATATATATTATTCACTTCTTTTTGACCTCCTCTGCCAACAATCCCAAAAACCCATATATCTCTAACTTATGCGGCTATCAATCACCTTCAGAGACTTTCTTTCCACGCCAAAACAAGGGTTCCAACCTATTACTTTAATGCGGCCCTTGTAATTAATTATAAAAAAATATATCTTTAACTCGTACAAGACACCCCCTGTAACCATAACACTTGTGAATTAATAACCATTAAATATTTATCAATCACTAAGAATTAATATATGAGTTATAACTTTAAATTTGATTTCATTACTAATATGGTTTTCACGTGTTTCCGTCTTTCAATTAACATTCAAATTGATGTTTTTAATAAAACCACTAATTAATATGTCATTTTAGCCCGCGGTCTCATAAAAACCTTTATACTTTAAATATGAAACGAAAACGTGAATTATTTAAACCAAACTAACTCAAAACAACAAAAAATTGTAGAGACTATTTACATAATATTATTATATTTTTTTGACCATATCAAAATTCCCACACTTAAACCTTTTTCGTCCCCGAAAAATATATATATTGCAATGGAATCAGAAGTCAAGACTAGTTTTCAAAACATATAGGTTATCCTTTTAAGCACAGATAAACGCAAAAAACGAGATTGCGAATATTGTTGTCCACTTAAACCCAGCCACCAGCCTATCAAGCCCCCAATTGCATTAAGCGCTTTAAGTTCAAAAATCGCGGCTACATCTACCCCATCTCAGACAAAGAGAGCTAGAAAAACTAGAGTAAAAAAAAACTGGTTTGACAAATCGCCATAAGCCAAGGACTCGTTGATGGTATTAATTAGATGCACTCAGTGAAATTTTGATGGATGAATGGTCATGTGGAGGTCGTACGAGCTATTCCTAAATAATATTGTACTTTGTCCTATAAATTCCTAATTCGATATTTATTGACTAAAAACCTTCGAGCCCCAATAGTGTATCCTCGGAATCACTATCCCCAAAGTAACACGTAAACTCTAAGTCCCGTCTAGTAGTGCATCTTTGGCCTCTTTTTCTAACTTTAAAGAATGCTCATTTGGCATTTTACAATACATAACTTTCTTCACAAACATTTTGTTTTTCTTGAACAACTTTTGATAATACAATACATAACTTTCATAACAAACTTTCAAAACATACTTCTTTTTTTTCTTTTTTTTATATCACCCTAAAGTATATAACTATTTCTAAGCTCGTAAAAAGATGGACATGTGGTGGTGTGCTGATTTGAGTGCATTTAATTTTTATCATCTCAAAGTTTTTATATTATGGTAATCCTCCCTAAGCATCGAAATTCGGCTTCACCGTTTTTCAAATTATTATATATATAAAAACTTGCTAAAGAGGACTATCAAAACTAGTTGGGCCTACTGACACATCCCAAGTTTAGTGCGTTATCTTTCTTTAATCTCATATATAATAGTAGTTTTAAAAACTAATCTCACATTTTTCTATCATTTTCTATTTTTGCAAAAAAAAAAAAATCATTAAAAATTCGGGACATTTTTTTTAACTTTTTTATTTTTTTTAATTTTTTTTTGTTTTAAATTTTATTTTTTTTTCTTTTCTTTTATTTAATAGAATTTGAAACTGTTTTTTTTTTATTATTATTATTAAACTCTCTCTCGGGCTCTTTTGATGCAATGAAAAAAGGTGGGCCTTGAGAACGGGTATTATGCATAAACTAAAATAAAAAATAATTTAGAATTTTTTTTTGTTTTTAAATTAACTAAAACTAAAGGCAAAAATAGCAAGTAAAAGCACCTAAAGGAAAAAAAATAACAACTAAAAAGCAAATAAACAATTAAACAGATCAGATAATCAAGTCGGTTTAAACAAAGAATTTGCGAGTGTCCCCGGCAACGGCGCCAAAAACTTGATGTGTAAAAAACGTATATAACATTAAAAACCAAGTTTTACCGAATTCACTTAAAAAAAACACACAATCGGCAAATGTACCGGTCGCAATGTAGTTAGCAAGTAAGAACGGATATCGAACCTAGGACACTATGCGTAAACTCTAATTATTAAACCTAAAAGATTACTAACCTAGACTTTCTTTTGATTTTTTAGAATATTTTTTTTATATTAATTAAACTAATAAAACTTAACTAATTAAAATTTAAACTAAAAATAAAACTTTATAAAAATTGGGTTTAAAACAGATATGAGAAACGACTACCTAGGTAATGGAATCCTACTAGTTAAATTAATAGCTAACGAACTTGACTTGGTTGAAAAACAATATCTTAAAAAATATGACACTAGAGACCACTAATAATACGCTAGATCGCTTCCCGGCCTCACCAACGACACCGCAGAACTCTAATGACATGTGAAGCTTAATTGCTAAAGGTTTGGATCACCTCTCGGTCTCACCTTGCCTAATAATATTATGGTACCCCAAAACCAAAATCAACTCTCGGTCTCTTTGGATACAAAATATATTAATATAAAGAGGGTATTTTTAGTTAACTTGAACACAACTTGTATCACAATAATCTAAGAGACCTAGGATAACTCACTCCCGTACAATTATTATCCAAACCCGCAAAAGACAAAGATAACACAATACTAAATTGCCTCCCGGCCTCTCTAGTCAAAGAATAATAAGAATCTAATAAACTTTTATAATTTACTCCTACGATTTTTTCAACCATAAACTGCAAACAAATTGAAAACACAAAGTAGACAACCTAATCATGCGTCTAACAATTACCAAAAACTATTAAACACAAGTGGAATAAATACTAAAGTAAGAAACTAGATTTAATTACTCAACAAAATTATGACCAAACCAATTAAAAACTTTTACCATGATACCAAATCAACCAAACAAATAATAGTTCGTCAAACCTTTGAACTAACATAATACTCAACCAAAACCAAGGTTGTGTAAAGTATTTAACTAGTCATAAAATATGAACCAAAAATAATAACTAACTCATAAAAATAGTTCATATTAAAAACTTAATAAAAAAACAAACGGAGAGAAAAAAACACACAGATTCTAATACCCTTGATGGTGTTCACCCCTTGACTTTTGCCTATCGCTGTAATCGAAGTCTGACGTAGCCTTCTGCCTTCCTTCACTTTATGTTCCCCAAAATTATATATGTTAATATTATTACTATTTTTTTCTTTCTCTTTTACCTTCTGTCGTACAAAATTATTATTATTATTATTATTATTATTATTATTATTATTATTATATATATATTATTCACTTCTTTGTTTGACCTCCTCTGCCAACAATCCCAAAAACCCATATATCTCTAATGTATGCGGCTGTCAATCACCAAAACTCTGTTCAGAGACTTTCTTTCCACGCCAAAACAAGGGCTCTGGCCCCTTACTTTAACGGAACCCTTGTAATTAATTATAAAAAAACATGTTTTTAGCTTGTACAAGATACCCCCTGTAACCATAACACTTGAGAATTAATAACCATTAAATATTTATCAATCACTAAGAATTAATATATGAGTTATAACTTTAAATTTGATTTCATTACTAATATAGTTTTCACGTTTCCGTCTTTCAATTAACATTCAAATTGATGTTTTTAATAAAACCACTAAATAATATGTCATTTTAGCCCGCGGTCTCATAAAAACCTTTATATTTTAAATATATTTTAAATATGAAACGAAAACGTGAATTATTTAAACCAAACTAACTCAAAACAACATAAAAGTGTAGGACACTATTTATATAATATTATTATAGTTTTTTGACCATATCAGTGTTTGTCTAGCTTTTATTATGTATGACCTGACTTGGATCATAACGTACTAGCCACATCAGTTATAATATGTGTCTTGGGCAGACCGATTCCAATAATCTCCCACTTGCACAAGATACATAGAAGATTGATGCAAGTAGCAAATACCGCCTAACAATGGTTTACTACCCCTAATACGTATGACATAGTGCCATTCAATAACATCATCCCCTTCATGTCCCTTATTTGAAATGATTTAGGTGAATTTATCATTTATCCTTTTGCAACAGACGTCATGTCAAATCCAAAGACAAAGATTGATCATTCTTTGTTGGTTTAACTTATCAGGCCTTAGATATCTTACTCTCAATGAATAAGAGGGACAAATCCCCTATTGACTGCATACGTCTCTCACAATCACCTCGTACCATACCTAATCTTAGCCTTATGTACCGTCATGTTTCAGAGTAGGGAAGAACTAATTCAAAGCATAATATTTGGTGACTATCAAGACCCAATATGTATCTCAGGTCGGAGGATACTACAATATTTGCCTTTACTCAAATTTATTTATGACCACCAATCACAAGGATTCCATGTAGTGATATTTGAGGGTGGGTCAGTCCAATATTTATATCCCATAAATATCTATGAACCTTGGCAACAAACCCTTTCTATATATTCATACCTTATGAATATCCATCAATCCAAGTTCATAATAGTCTTACCTTCATATTTGATCCCACAAATATGAACGACTACGGACATTTAGAATAATTAATTTATTCACGGATTAAAACATGCTAAAATGGAACATAACTCAAATGCCATAATCATAAACCATAATCATATGACTGAGTCAAAATAACAATTGTTCCGATATTCAAATACAAAATAGATCAAATCCAATCACTAGAATATCGATGTCCTAAGGCGCAAGTATGACCCTCATGCTTTGGTCTTTCAAAGAGCTTCGTGAGTGGATCCGTAATGTTTTGATCAGTGTGAACTTTGCGAATACATATCTTTCCTTTTTCAACTTCATCCCTAATGTAGTTGTAACACCCCAACCCGGATTGGGCTGGTGTGTCACAATAAACATGGTTTCTGAACAAAAGACATGATTTTATTTATTTACTGGTCAACTTATAATACATTAGATAAGGTAAACTTAAGGCTATTTTACAAACTAGTATGGTTAAAAGATATTTTATTATGATCCTGATGCTTTATTCCTCTCTCTTAACCCCGCCCATAGTAACCTATGTACCTGTAAAAACAATAATAACGACGGAATGAGCAGAATGCTCAGTACAGAATAATATGCTCAAAATGATTTAGTGAAACGTTATTTAGATTGACCTTATGATAATGATACGATGCAAAGTAACTTAAATAAAATAAATCGTATCATACGGATGTACCCATGAGCGAACATAAAACGTGACAACATACAGGTAGCTACTCCTGCATATTTATCACATGAGATGGCGAGTTGGCATACCTGCTATCCATCTCCTTAATATTAATCCTAGGACCAATCTATACGCCTCCTAATAGTCATATGTACCGCTTGTACTTAAGAGACGCCGTGAGCTGATGTCACCGTCACGGGTGGTGCACATGTTGTCAGTGCCGCAACAACATGCTCGTGGGACACTCCACGAGAAGCGACACTCAGGGTATCAGAATACAAATGAACTTATTCATATAACTCATAGCAAACATATTTTCGTAACATATATCAGAACATGCGATAATGAGTATAATCAAACATAATAATATCGCATGACATGAAAGCTAAATCCAATGTTTAATCAGAACTGGAATCCAACGGCCATCAAAGTGAAATGATAATTCAAAGACGTGAGGAGTTATAAATTATATATTAACTCAATGGTTTATATCAATTGAATATGAAATCAATGAAAAAATCTACATATATTTGTTCCAAATTGAGATGTATACTGGTTTAAAGCTTTTGAAAAAATCTACATATAACTTATATTTGTTTAGAATATGAGCTTTTACTAATAATATTGCTGAAAAATATTCAAATTCTTATCCCATATGAATTACATCTTATTTGATTAAAAATATTTGAGAATACTATTAATAAGTTTTATTAATTATTTTAATTAAAGAGTTCTTTTAATATTTAGTTATACGTTTATTTTCACAATTTTATACAATACTTTTGCCTTAGAAACTAGTTTACTATAATATAATAATTACTTAAAATATAGCTAATTAAGTAAATGATGTCCGCTTTCATGGTGAGTGTTTATACTCTTTTTCGTTAAGTAATAATAATATATTCTTTACTTATAAATAGGGTGAGTTAGTTATAATTAAAATAAATTATATTTATCGTTTAGATTTGTAAACATACCGTGTCCACAAAATTCATGGTTAAAAGATTTCAAAGAAATAAATAGGTTGTACAGGGGCTTGGTTTAAACACAAATCATTTGTATAAGATGTGTTCTTATTAACTAGATTAACTAGGCTCTTCTTGTTTAAGGTTGGAAAATAATAACTAGATATATATCTTGTTGCTTCTTCATCTTCATCGTCACTTCGCCGGAAAACGATTGGGTAGGCCGGAAAATCATTTTGAGTTCTATGATAGGTGGCAAAGTGACCAAAAGTTATTAACAATGTGAAGCGAGGTAGCATGATTATCTTGTTAATGTTTTAGTTTGTTTTTGCTCGCCGACGATCGCTAAATATTATCGGAAGACTTTGACAAAAATATATTTTGGGTAGGTCTATATGTATTTGTATACACACATAAGTAAACGTAATATGTGGTTACCTTATGTTAGAGATGAATGAAGGGTTGCCGGTTAACTTTGGTTGTGTCGTGACGACGGTTTCGGTGGCTCAGACATGATGGGGTGCTGGTTATGGTGTGGAAATAGTGAAAAGATAGTTCATGTTTTGAGTATTTTATAAGGGTGTCACCATGCCAGCAAGTTACTTCGGTTAGTGATGATAATAAAAGGGTTGATAACTGGTTATTCTTTTAGTTGTTGTGTGAATTTGGAATTTTATATATTTGATGGAACTATATTTGAAGATGTAATCTAATGTGTTTAGAATTGTATCTTCACAGAGAAGGAATGTTAGCTGGCAACTTTGAGATGAGTTCATAACACATGCTATATTTTGGTGTGTTAAATCTTTGTGATTATCGGATCCCATTAAAAGTCTTTTTTTTTTCTTTTTCTTTTTTTAAACAAAATCGTATATAGATGGACATTGTTAGTTTTGTTATTATATACTTTTATTCTTTCAATGTTTTAGATATATTATAGAAAATTATTAAAAATTTTGATTATCACAGTAGTTGAATCTCCACTCAATGTACCTTGTCTTTTTATGTGCATGGGGTTCCTTGATTTTTGTGCAATCGCACCCTAGTTGTCACAAAAGATCACCAGAGGGTCCCGAATCGTATGGACCACCCCTAGATTGGCAATGAACTTTCTTATCCACATAGCTTCTTGATATGCCAATGAGGCGGCGATGTATTCCGATTCAGTGGTGGACAATGCTACCACATCTTTTTTTGCGCTCTTCCAAGAGACAGCTCCACCATTCATAACGAAAACATATACCGATTGTGATCGAGAATCATCTCGATCAGTTTGGAAACTCGCATCCGTGTAACCCTTTACAACGAGTTCCTCCTCACCAGAGCCATATATTAGAAACATATCCTTAGTCCTTCTAAGGTATTTCAATATACTCTTAACCACCATCCAATGGCTACTTCCAGGATTTTGTTGGTATCTACTTGTGATGCACAAAGTGCATGACACATCCGGTCTAGTGCATATCATGGCATACATCATGTATCCTACAGCCGAAGCATATGGGGTTCCTTTCATTTTCTCTTGCTCATCCTTTGAGATTGGACATTGAGTCGCACTCAATATCGATCCTCTTTGAATAGGTACCAAACCTTTCTTATAGTTCTCCATCTTGAACCTTTTCAAGATTTTATCAATGTATGCACTTTGGTTTAAACCTATCAACCACATTGATCTATCCCTATAGATCTTTATTCCCAAAATATAGGCGGCTTCACCAAGATCTTTGATGGAAAAAGAACTCCCAAGCTAGGCTTTTACACCTTCCATGGTTGGAATGTCATTCCCAAACAATAGTATGTCATCAACATACAATACTAAGAAAGTAATGATGCTTCCACTAGCTTTCTTATACACACAAGCCTCATCAGTATTCTTGACAAATCCAAATTTCTGGACCTCTTCATCAAAACGGTGATTCCAACTTCTAGATGCTTGTTTCAATCCATAGATTGATTTCTTTAACTTGCATACATGATTACGATGCTATGGATCGATAAAACCTTCGGACTAAACCATATAGACATCTTCTTCAAGATGTCCATTTAGAAAAGCGGTTTTGACATCCATTTGTCAAATCTCATGGTCATAATATGCGGCTATGGAAGATAATATCCTAATATACTTTAGCATTGCTACGGGCGAAAAGGTCTCATCATAATCAAGCCCTTGAGTTTGAGTAAAACCTTTTGCTACAAGCCTTGCTTTATAAGTATCCAAGTTTCCATGCATATCGATTTAAGAGGTGGTACAACCAAGTCCCTCACTTGGTTGTCATGCATGGATTGCCTCTCAACGTTCATAGCTTCAAGCCATTTGTCACAATCGGATTGTGACATTGCATCGTGGTATGTGGTGGTTCATCTGAATCTACCACATAGCATCTATCCATGAAAAATCCATATCTTTCGGGTGGATTAGTACTTCTACTAGATTTTCGAACGTTTTGTGTGTCTTGATGAACCATTTGATCATTCTCAACAACCTCTTGTTGATTGCTAGTATCAACCAAACGTGTATCGGTTCTCGATCCTCCTCGAGTTCCATCGTTCTACTAGTTCCTTCCATAAGGAACTTAGTTTCCAAAAACTCGGCCTTTCGAGCAATGAACACCTTTTGCTCGGTTGGATTGTAGAAATAAAATCCCATAGATTCTTTAGGATATCCTACAAAGATACACTTAGTGGATCGGCTTTCAAGTTTGTTTTGGGTGTTGTGCTTAACATAAGCCTCACAACCCCATACCTTTAAATATGATAATGATGGAACCCTTTCATGCCATATTTGAAAAAGTGTCTTGTTAACTTTCTTGGTTGGTGTCATATTTAGAATACGGGCTACCGAGAGCAATGCGAAACCCCAAAATGATAGAGGCAATGTGCCTATAGCCATCATAGATTGAACCATATCCAATAGAGTTTGATTCCTCCTTTCGGACACACCATTATGTTTTGGTGTTCTGGGTGGAGTGAGTTGTGAGACGATTCCACAACTCCTAAGATGATCTTGAAAAGCATCACTAAGGTATTCACCTCCTCTATCCGAACGAAGTACTTTGATGGTTTTATTGAGTTGATTTTCTACTTCATTTTGAAAGACTTTGAACATTTCAAAGGCTTCATCTTTCTTCTAACACATGGGTATTGGATACCGGATGTGGAACTCATAAAAGCCATTAGACGGCATTTTTTTAAAATAAAAGACATTATTCATGAAAATACAAATACCATTATCGACGAACTTTAAATCATAACCACATTGTCTTAAAAGAGAAACAGATATAATGTTCCTAGTCAAACTAGGAGCATACAAAATGTTTTTCAAAACAACTTCCAAACCATTTGGAAGCTTCAAAATGTAGTCTCCTTGGGCTTCGACAACAACCTTTTCTCTGTTACCGATGAAGAGACTTGTATCTCCTTTCTTGAAATGTTTATTTCTTTTGAACTCTTGCAACAAATTGCAAATATGAGTTCCACATATGGTATCCAATACCCATGTGTGAGAAGAAATAACATTAAGTTCAATATGGATCATGAAAGTTGTACCCGAGGTTTGCTCCGCATCCCTCTTGTCTTTCAACTCTTTGAGATAGGTTGGACAATCCCTCTTCCAATGTCCTATCTCACCACAACCAAAGCACGATGTTAGTGCACGGTTTTGGTGTCCATAGCGATCGAATAAGTTATAGGTTGTCTAGTATGTGTATTTAATGTATATTGTAAATAGCCTATAAATAGGGAGCTCATGCTCATAATTTGGTAGAGAACTTGTACATAGTTTAAGTTATTCTCTCCATAACTTATCTCCACCATAATGTATTTACTCCATATTTATCAATAAAGTATTATATTTAAAGTATCGATTTCGTGCTGATGTATCGTATTAGCGGCTAGATCTTGGTCTCTATGACGTTCTCTCACACGGATCCTCCAAGCTAACCTTTAGCTTCTTCTCATTTGGTTTGGTGGGTTCCACTTTAGTCTTTCCTTTGAACTTACCCTTGACGTGTCCCTCACCTTTAGCAACCTTTTCTTTAGGTTCCGGGTGATGCCTCTTCACCGATTGTGTTTCTTCCATATGACATGCATGAAGCGCTTGAACCCTTTCTAAGCGTTTCACCCTAACTTGAGTAAGGAACATTTCCTTACGTTGGATGATCATGTCATATGCCCCATGATTTTCAAAATCCTTTTGAATCTCGGGAATCATAGTTCCCAACATGAGACAAGAAACTTGCACTGAATCCTCGGTGAATTTCAAGCAATTGTTATAGGCATCTAAAATGTCAATGTTTGGTTCGTCGGGAATAGAATCGTCTAATATATAGGATTTCCTTTCTTGCTTGAGAACCATTCTCAAGTTTTGATACCAGTCCTTAAAATTGTTGTTGTTAAAATGATCCTTATCAATTATAGCTCTTAGTGATAGGTTATGCATGGGTGAGATAATTAAGTTAGATGGATTGTAGATTGCGGCCATCTACATAATTTAACAAAGCTCAATTTTAGTATTTTCAGTATCAGTTAACTAATTTTAATCATTAATACCCTTTATGTATTCAAGACCATTAATGATTAAAATCTAAACCCAACGTACATTCACATAGTAGTTAGGTGACCTTTATCCTACTATTGAATTAACAAGGTAGTCAACGTTTGATGATTGCAACCGTTTGCAACTTCTAGGTTTATGGGATCTATTTAACATCATATGTTTAGTTGGTATGTTTAATCCCATCAACACCTTTGTACGCCATGCTTTGGTGACCCTATTCACATGGTTTCCAAATCAAGTCGTCCTACTTACACACACATGTGAATTTGGCATACAAGTGGTTAGGTGACCTTTATCCCACAAATATGGCAACCCCACCTCAGACTCACAAGTTTTCTCCAATGTGGTTAGGTGACCTTTATCCCATATCAAGTTCCCAAGTGATTCGAGTGTTGTATAAAAGGATGGTGTTAAACTTATTTTAAAAAGGGATTTAAGTTTTCTAAATTCTAGATTGGAAAACTATTTATGTACCTTGCATTTGCATGCATTCAAATGTATGGTACTTTGTTTGAAAACCAATTTTCAAAGTCCTTTTAATAAAACCGATTTTATTGTGAAATCATTAACCCTTCATAAAACCAATTTTATTACCTACTGATTTCTAAGGAACCAATTCTTATGCAACTTGTTAATATTAAGTTTGTTAATTATCCTTATCCAAATAAGATAAAAGAAAATATAAATCAACCATGCAAGCATAAATAAACAATTACCGGAAATACTTACTATAAAAGTCTATTGCTTAATTTTCGGAGATTGATAGGCTTTTAAACAAACAAGTAAGGGAATAACATAACTAGCCTAATTGAAAGATGGGTTAGCATTCTAGCAAAAGTCTTGGTAATGAAGGCAGAAATGTAATAGCATGTCATACTCAAGCCTTATGTTTCAGTAGATCACAAAAATAATGTGTTAGTAAAAGTGTTTTAAGCGTCTAGTACACGGTCTACATTTCAACGGTGTATGGTTTTATGGCCTTAAATCATGTATTGATGGGATGCACTAGGTTTCTGCAGCCATTGATGTCTTTATGCGGTTTATCATCTGGGTATTCATTTTGATGAATATTTAAAATCGTGCTCTAAGAGCGCACCCTGAAAAGTCATTAAACTTTGATCACTTTGTACTCTGTACAACTTTCACTACTGACTTGATCAAAACACGCTGTTAATCATACATTGTTCATCCCTTGAGCGCGTCTTAATACAAATAAGAAATGGACCCCAAGGGAAAAATTTCTGCAAGACGACAGATGAAATCGTGCATACTCATCCTTGGTAAAAGTAACTTAGGGTATTGCTTGATAACGAGGGTATGCCTTGTTGTGGAAAACTATTGCTATGATTGCCAAATTAAAAATTTTAAATGTTTTGATCTGCTGGTTCTGAGGTTTAAGTCAAGTTGGGATGATATGGTAATAATCAAAATAAGCCTGAATCAAGAATCTAATCATGTTCTGATATTATGTGCTTAATTGAACCTTAATCGTATCACTGATGTCTCTGAATCTTTTGTTTTAAAAGTTTAAGTGGACAATAATTTCAACGACCGGATTAAAATCAAACATAATAAAGCTGAACTATAAAACCATAAAGGAAGAACAGACTGATCAATATGATTCCTTGTTCAACTCACAAAAATAGATTTCTTTATGTTCTTATATTTTTTTTTGAAATATTTTTGTTTTTATTACAACTTTTCGTTCATAAACCAAAAATATTTTACATTTTGTATTATTTTTGATTTTGGTGAATGGTTAATCGGGTTTGGATATCCTAGAATCTGAATCGAGTGGTTGTTTTTGACAAAAATATTCAAAATTGGGATTTAATGTTAAAGTGAATTTATCAAGGTCATTAATTTGGACTTGATTAAGTTTGAAAATGTGAAAATGGTTGTTTTGAAATAAAGTATTCAATATTGTGGTCAAAATATCAAGAGTATTCATCAAGGTCATTAATTTGAACTTGATTGGAATCGAAAGTGTGAAATTTGTCATATTTAAACGTTGGTTGAAGGAATTAATTTATAAGTATTATACATATACGGGCGTATAAGTCTAATACTTATACGCCGTATAAGTGAGAACTATATATACATACTTTTGCACTGGATCTGTCATTTCTACTTATACATTTTTCTCTTAGAATAAACATACACGTTGTACTTCTGTGTCCGTAGATCGTGTTTCTTCCATATAAACTTAACTCTGTGAATCTTGTGGTTGATTCGCACATCAATTGATTAGATAAAGGTATACATCTGAGTAAATGTAAGATCTGTATTTTTTTACGGTTGATGAACACTACGTAATGATATGGACTTAATTGGACCTATTTTTGAACTTTGGACAGAGGGTTTTTGATATTAAATGTTTATCGATGACAATCCGAACTCATGTGTCCATGTTTTTTTGATTATCATGGCCTGATTTGTTCAATTCTGTTTTGACCTATGTTTCGAACTCATAAGTGTTTTGCACTTGTACGGCGTATGAGTCTCCTGGACTTATACGGCACATAAGTTCTTAAAGACTTATACGTTTGACCAAACTGACTTACATGTTGATTTGGACTTACACGCTGTAAAATTTATATACGTTTATAGTTACATGTTTAAGACTTATCCTTTAGTACATACTTATACGTGTACATTGTTATACGTCCATATACTTATACGCTGACACATATACTTACACGTCGATATTATACGTAGAATATTGTCAAATGTAAAATTTTCTAACATGATGGTTTGTTTGTTTGTATGTGCAGATGGTAAAGATAAAAGATTTTGATGCTAATCACAACATTTGTGCATTTCTGGATGGTATTGATGACAAGATGGAATCTTTCAAGCTGATATTACCATTTTTCCAAAGATCGAGGATTCTAAAGGCACGACAAACACTATGATCATCAAGGAGATAGTTGGGGAATTCTGGAACAATGCTAAACTCAAGGAGGAATGCATCAAGTCTGTAGTAAAGAAGAAGGATATTATTATTTATGAACAAGTGTTAAGAGACGTATTAGAGTTTGGGGACGAGTCTACTGATCCTACTGGGATGAGAGGATAGTTAAAGGGTGTTTGTTGAGGATGGGGTAAAAGAATGGTTTGGACAGGGGATTTTTGAAAACTGATTTGTCAAGGCCATTCAAGTTTATGGTGCACGTGATCATTCATTGTTTGGGACACCGCAATGGGGGGGTATGAGGAGATTCTTGATTATCACATGTGCATGATGACAGCTCTATTCCCGAATCTGAAGTATAACTTTTCAAAAGTAATATTCGAGCATATGAAGTTATACTTTGACATCAAATAGTTAATGTACCCACGTTTTGTGCAATTGGTCATTGATCTCAATTCCCAGAGTTCGTAATGACATGTGAAGAAATGAAGTTAGCACATATGTCGGTGAATGGGTGTGCGAAGTTAAAGTCATACAGGAAGAAATACCTAAGTTTGGAGCTTTATTTGGTCATTTACGTAATCATGAGTATATTGCACCATCTGAAAACAAATGGAGGAATGATGGTAGTGATTCTGATCGAGAGAACGAAAATGTTCGAATGCAAAGTTTTGTACCTCGTGGTGGACGTTGGTTTGTGAAAGATGAGGATGATGAGGCAAAAGAGTCATAAAAAGCTAAGAAGAAATGTAAATGTGTTGTTAAAGCTGAGCCTATAACTCCTCCCGCTCCTATTCCTGTTCTTGGCCCACAACAACCAATTGTTGAACCAATTGTTGAACCAAATGTTGATAAAGATGGAGAGGAAACTGAATATGATTCTGAAGTGGAAAAGACTATGTGGGGTGATCTTCATGCCATACTTGAGTGGAAAAAGGAACGACGGTCAAGGAAGAAATTTGATGATGATGAGAAGTATATTCCTGAGTCTAGCAAGCAGAATAACAAAAGAGTTAAGCATATGGTGAAAAGGTCTGTGATTGGATCATGCTTGGATGATGAACCAAAGGATGAAATTGTTAAAGTTCAGGAGGTGAATGTTGAGAACACTCGTGAACCATCCAAGACAGAGAAAGTTTTTGAAGCAAAGATGACACCTGAGTTCAACTTGGATGAAGCCATTGACAAATTGATGAAAACTCCTACAGCTCGGAAGCTTCTTTCAAGTTCTACCCCTGCTGTTGAAGATCCTGTACAAAAGAAGACTCCTAAAGCTAATCCAAAAGTTTTAAAACAATCTTGTGAAACGTTCTTTGATGCTTATCTGATTTTGGATGGACCTACTAGAGTGGAATTCAATTACTTGAAAGATAAGGTGGAGAATCAAGAAGTCAAGATTAATAGTTTGACTGAGGAAAATGATCGTTTGATGATGGAGAATATAGAGATTAAGAAGCGTTTGGATGAAAGTGAGAAGAAGAGGAAAATTTCTGATGATCTATTGGTGGAACACATGAAATATTTTGTTATCATAGAGAAGAAGTTGCGTATTCGACTTAATTCTAAAATAGACAGTTGAAGCTAGTATAACTATGTTTGAAAGAATTTATGGTGGTGACATTAGGGTTGTTTAAGCTACTTTCCGTGTTGAATATGATAGTGAAAGGGCAGCTGAAAAAGACAAGTCAAAGATCGAAGAGCTATGATTGTTGATGATGTAGCTGATGCCTCTGTGCACGCCGGTGGTTCTAGTGAGATGGTAAATACATGTGGATGAACCGGTTGTTGCTAGTGATCCAGTGGTCGTAGTATCTGTTGAACAACCTATTGATCCTATTGTTGAAGAAAATAAAGAATATGAGGAAGAAGAAAAAGAAGAGGAGCATAAACTAGATTTTGGGGGTTGTGCTGATGATGAAATTGATGACTTGGATGATGATGACACTCCTCAAGGAGGTGCTGGTGCCATATCTAGTGAGTCTGAAAAGAAGATCGACTCTGTTTGTGGTGATGTTCAGCATGATGATACACAACAAGAGTCTTAATCTAAAAATGTACCTTCCGATAAACCTTTAGAAGAGTTAGAAGATTTGTATACTTCTAATTTTCAAGTATCCAACATGGTGGATGAATTAGAGGAGGGGGAGATTCCTGTTGATAAGTATGAACTGGCTAAAATGTTGGATGTTTTTGTTGACGATATAACATTTGATTTTGAAAAAGATATCCCTGAACTAGAGATAAATGAAGACTGGTTGAATCGAGATGTAGAATTTGATGATAATCCAGTATCAGTCAAATATGTTGGTGAAAATGAAGAGTTTAATTCATTTGATGAGGTGTTTGATGAGGAAATCGAGATGGAACCAAATCCTTATGAGCAACCAAACAAAGTAAATAAGGATGAAATGAAAGATTGGTTTCCAGATAGAGTTGCTGAGCCTAAACAAGTTTACTTAAACCCGGTGGAGTACTATCAGAAGACTCAAAAGGATGTTGCACTGGGGAATCAGCATTCCTTATTTGATAAAATTCGAAAGATTGGGATACTAAGACTATTTGGAGTTCAATACTTCAATAGTTTGATTGAGTTGAAGTCATTTCCATAGTTTGATGTTTATGACATATGTATTCATTATGACTTACTCTACAAGCCAAAGAGTGGCCATGTGAAGGAGATTTGAAAATTCATGGTAAATGAGGCTAAACGAGGATTTTAGAAATGGAGACCTCAGGTTCCTAAAGTTTTTATGTCAAGGAATCGAAAGAACCCCGACGGTGACCTAATTAGTACGCTGAGATATAAAAGACCAGATTCGCTACGTGTGATACTGTTGTACCCAATGGAACAAAATTTTCATCCTTATTTCCTTTTGGTCCTACTTAGCGTTGACTGGTGAAGCAAGTATTTACTTGGATCATGGGGAAGAATAGTATGATGTGATCCGAGTGTATTATCCGATGTAGTTGGTAAACTGTTCGTTGAAAGACATAGAGATATTACATTTGAACCGGATCCAATTCAATGATGATAAAGTCAAGACGCAAGCCAACCAGTTCCAGAAAGTGGGGGATTTATGCTTTGATAAGAAGATACATTCTGGAAGGGATTGGGAAACAAACTAGAGACCTGTTAGTAAAGAACAAGAAAGGATTAAAGCTGAGATGGAAGCTGAACGTTAGGATCGAGTTACTCAGGCATCGTGGATTATTATTCAATTTATGACTATTGGAGTATCTCATCCAACATCACAACAAGGTTCTATAAAGCCGTCATTTGATGAAGCAAGAAAGGTGTATCGTAAGAGGGTATTTGGTATTGATTGAAGATGGAACGACCTAGAAATATCCAAGGGGGAGTTTGTTAAAGAATTATTGTCTAATGCTAGGTCTTGTGGGCTTAATCTGTCATTATTGTATTGTTAAGAGGCTTAAAATGTCAACATTAGAATATTTGTTAAGGACCGTATAAGTAAGCCAGAGTATAAGACTTATACGCGGCGTATAAGTCTTATACACCAGACAGCTTATACGCTCTATAAGACTTTGTATATATAGTTGTTAAAATTGTCATTTTAAACTGTAGTTAGAGAGAGATCATCAGTTTGTACTTTGAATGCTATATCAATACAATGATAATTATGAGTGAATGCGTTATCAATTCCTTTATTATATGATTCTGCAATATAATTTAGTATAGTAAACACAAAGTTAATTGATCCATATTGTATCATTTTACACGTATATGATGATGTACATGATCAAAAACAAGGTCTTTCACATTTCTGTATTATTTTCTATTTTGGTAAATGATTAAATGGGTTTGGATATCCGAGAACCAGAATCGAGTGGTTGTTTCATTCAAAATATTCAAAATGGGATTATTCTTCAAATGAATTATATCACGGTCATTAATTTGGACTAAGTCGAATTCGAAAGTGTGAATTTTATGATTCCAGCGGATATGTATTAAACATATACGGCGTATAAGTTTAACACATATACGGTGTATATGTCAAGCTGTAACATATATGTCAGATAAGTATGCTTTACTTATATGCACATATATGTTTAAGATATATATATATATATATATATATTGTTAAGCAAATATAATATAGTTTATAAGTATCTAGTGGATCAACTGTAGATGGGATTTCCAACAGTGGCCGACAAAAGGGTAGTTTCAGTACTAATACTTTGTGATAGTTATTGTTTCCTGTGCAATTAGTTTTTAAACCCATACAATATATTGAAATTATATTTTTGATACTTTCACAACTTCTGCTTTGAATCGTTTATACTACAATTCCAGGTATGTTGATATTTGGGAGTGATATTTGAAGCTTTATTGGTATTGTTTTTCATAAAACATAGATTGTTTTTTATTAAGATGAAAATAGGTTTTCAGAAACTCAAAATTGGATTGATGTGACGAAAATGATGTATTTTGAGTCATGTTGATGATCTTTGATCTTAATGGTTTATAACAATTGTCAGATTCTTAAGTCAACAGATTGTGAAAAAGTCAAAATTAAGGTTTTCGAAAAGTCAAAATTAACATTTTTGTATGAAATCTTTGGTTACTTTTTCATGGTTATAATCAGATATTCATTATTTGTGTGTGATATTGTATATGTTGGTGGTTTGGACTCAAGAAATTGATTATTCGGATGATGAGATTTGGATGATGGTGAAGACGTCGTTTACTCAAGGATTAGCTAGGAAATGTCGAAAAGGATTGTTACAAGATTCTATTTCAAGTCAAATGTCCGCATGATGGTGGATTAATTCTCATAATATACTTTGTCCGAGTATAGGATAGATGGTCGGAATCTATGACGCTGTTCTTTTGAAAATTTTGTTCACCATCACTATATTAGATTTGACCGAGGTCAACAGAATGAATCTTTGAATGCCTGGGGTGTTTTCAAGCAGCCATGGGTAATTTTATAGATCCAAATTTCGAAGTTTATATGACCGAGGTATATTATATCAACAAGTTGTATAAATGGAGTAAAATTTTTTTGGTATCACAGATTGAAGATATCTCATCTTGCATCATCCAAGTGGGAGTTTGTTATTGCAAAATGTCTAATGCTAGGTCTTGTAGGTTTAAACGAGCTTGTTTTGGTCATAATAGAATGTAAAGGACGTATAAGACTGTTCCCAACGTATAAGTCTTATACGCCCGCATAAGTCTTATACGTTGTAGACTTATACGCCCATAGGCCAAGATATATAAATAGGTCAAACTTTGTCATATTTTGTAATTTTTGGAAAAACTTTTGAAATCACTTGTACTCTCTGACATTGTTATATTCAAGAGTGATTATTACTTTGAGTTGTTATGTGTTTGAGTCCTTTGCTATTTGTTTCCGTCTTATAGCTTAGTATAGTGACACAACGTATTTGGTCTGTATCGTATTGCACTTGCATGTATACGATGACATCATATGATCCGGCAACCGGTCTTTCTATTGCATAATACATAAATGGATAACACTTATTGCACTATGATGTTCCATATCTCATCCAAGGCTTATTTAGATTTCTCCATATCACCCCAATTTGACTTCAACCCCTTGCTATTTGGTCAAAATATTTTATGACAGAACATTTAAACTTTCTTAATAAATTTTTCTTTTCAAAACTATTCAAGCTTTGAGGTTGAACGTCTGACTTACATGCCACGCAATTCGAACTTACAGGCCTTTTGTTCAAGGTGTTTAGGACTTATAATGATGCCCCACATCTGTAATTCTAGTTTAAACCCTCGTGTTTTTTTTCTTTAAAAACTTTTGGACATTTATCAACTTTTGGTTGATGTATGATCATTTTTCTTACCTTTGTTCTTTGTCATATACATAAGATGTTTCATTTGGAGTGACCAAATACCAACATGCTTGTGTATGATTGTGTAACTACTTTTCTGCCTATCATTTAGAGAGATTTATTTTGAAATATGCATATTTCAACAATGTATCTACACATTAAGTTTAAGATATTCATTATGTTTATATCACCTCAGTTTTTACACATTAAGTTTAAGATATTCATTATGTTTATATCACCTCAGTTTTTACACATGATGGAAAGCTACCATACATATCAATGATTGTTCTAATAGTACTTTTAGCCTATTAAATCCATATGATTGGTATAAATAATCAATCTACTATCATTTCCGAAAAGGTCGGATCAATTTTCATTGAAAACCTTTTAAGCTTCTATAAAGCTTGAAATGAATAGTCTTATCATTTCTCAACACCATTAACTTGCTCAGTTTGTCAAAAATGATTTAATTTGAAAAACTTCTTTGAAAAATGTTCATTTGAGCCCACAAGTTTGAAATCAAAGCACAGTTTTGACACAAGCAATCAATTACATATTCGAGAATAATCACAAATGAATGGTATGCATTACCACAATTAGACTAACATAAACATCTGTCCAAGATAAATTATGTATAGTCTATCATGTCCTAAGCACATTGTCATTTTAGATCATCAATCATAAGAAAAATATCAGAGAAGCATGCAGACATCATGATCAATCACTGAAAACATACCTAAGCATCATAGATACCTAAGTAGAACATAATAAATAAAGCACCTTTCAGTTTAACAGATTCACATATTCAAACATAGAACATAACTCATTCATCAAGACCTTTTAAAAGATAGTCAGTTAGCATATTGAGCATAAATCATCAATCAGACTTCATCAAAGTTGATCTTGCTAAGGCTTTTAATAGAAAGTAAAATCTTGTTTAATCTAGTGGCTTGGTGAATAAAACTTCCAACTTGTCACTAGTGTCAACTCTTTTCATTTCTTTTAGACCTTTCTCACTGCAATCTCTGATAAGATGGTGTCTGATTTCAATATGCTTAGTCTTTGAGTGTTGGACTGGATTCTTAAAAATGAATAAAGCAGCAGTATTATCAAAATAAATAGGAGTGTTCAAGTAATTCCAACCATAGTCCAGCAATTGATTCTGAATCTAGAGGACTTGAGCACAACAAGTAGGTGTAGCACTATATTCATCTTCAGCAGTGGAGATTGAAATAGTTGTTTGATTCTTACATTGCCATGAAACTATCCTGCCTCCTAAGAATTGAAAACCACATGATGTTAGATACTCATGTTACACACATCATAATCATTATCTATAAAGGTAAGCAGGTCAAAAGCATTGTTCTAGGGATACCAAATACCTAAGTCAGGCTTTCCCTTCAAGTATCTAAAGATTCTCTTGACAGCGGTCATGTGAGAAACCTTAGGATTTGCTTGAAATCTTGCACACACACAGACACCAAACATAATGTCTGGTCTTGAAGCAGTCATGTACATAAGTGATCCAGTTTTAGCTCTATATTCATGTTGATCTACAAGCTCCCCCTTTTCATCAGCTACCATCTTCTCATGTGTGTCCATTAGAGTAGAAGTTGTCTTCAAGTGTTGAAGTTTGAACTCGTTCAATATGTCTTGTACATTCTTAGATTGATAGATGAATATGCAATCTTCTTCTTTTGAACTTGCAATCCAAAAAATAAATTCATCTCTCCCATAAAACACATACAATATTTAGACTTCATAACCTCCTCAAACTCCAATCATATTTATTCATTTGTAGATCCAAAGAAGATATCATCAACATATACTTGAACCTGAAGCAAATCTCTTCCTCTTTTCTTGTAGAAGAGGGTCTTATCAATGGCTCCTCTTTGAGAACCATTCACAAGTGGATGATTTAACAACTCATCATACCAAGCTCTTGGAGCTTGATGTAGTCCATATAGAGCTTTGTTCAATCTATAAACTTTATTTGGATACTCAGGATCCTCAAATCCTGGTGGTTGAGTGACCTACACCTCCTCTTCTACCTTGCCATTCAAGAACGCAGATTTAACATCCAATTGAAATACTCTGATATTATTAGAAGCAGCATAGGCTAAGAAGATTCTGATAGCTTCTAGCCTTGCTACTAGTATTGGGTTTTAACAAGATTATCAAAATTTTATAAACCCATTTATATGAAAAATCTCAGCGGATTAATTATTTTAAATCTTGTTATTTAGATTAATATAAAACCAATTTTATATGTAAAACCCAAAACCCGGATCCATATACAAGAATACATGTTATCAAAGTAAACAACCATATGGTGTTTATGTAATACAACCTTGATGCAAGGAGATTGAAGAAGATGATGGTTGAATAGCTAG
The DNA here is from genome assembly GCF_021521415.1 of Bidens hawaiensis. Classification (NCBI taxonomy): domain Eukaryota; kingdom Viridiplantae; phylum Streptophyta; class Magnoliopsida; order Asterales; family Asteraceae; genus Bidens; species Bidens hawaiensis. Next base: position 202,745 of record NW_027495461.1, read on the forward strand.
CCTTAAAGATAGAAGTGCCTCAAGCTTGTATACCCTCAAGCCACCAACAAACACCTTGTATTGCTAGGATTTCACTTTGAAAAAACTTCTATTTTGCTCCTCCTTCCTTGGTCGAAAATATGGAGAGGAAGAAAGAGTTTTCTTGTGTATGAGAGAGAGAAAGATGAGTGTTCAAAGTGCACCACCCTTGGACCAACCAAACTCGATGCATATTCTTGATATAAAGAAAATAATTAATGTATGAGAGAGGGGGAAAGGGCGGCCCACTTTTGGCTCCCCACCTAAGTTCAAACTCAAAACATTTATTATATCTTATGTTATGTTTGTTATAGTATAATGTAAAATAACATGGTCCAAGTAACATGCAAATGTAACAAGTCTTACATATAGTTATTTAACCAACTTTTAATAACAAAATGAAATGTCTTCTCTCAAATATAAAATATCCATATAATTTATTTATTACACAAGTGAAAATATCTAGAAACCCAATTTCTAAATATTCTAAGGGTTGATATTTATTTGTTAGATCATATCTTAAAATAAATATCTTGGTTTGTGTGTCTAGCTTGTTATTGGGTATGACCCGACTTGGATCATAACGTACTAGTCATATCAATTATAATATGTGTCTTGGGCTGAACGAGCCCAACAATTGGAGCAAACACCTCTTCAAAATCAATCCCTTCTTCCTGTAAGCATCCTAGTGCAACTAGTCTTGCTTTATTTTTCATTACAATCCCTCTTTCATCCTTCTTATTCCTAAAAAACCCATTCGGTGCCTATTACAAACATTCCTATTAGCTTATCAACAAGTTCTCAGACTTGCAAATTCTTGAATTGAGCCAACTCCTCTTGCATAGCTTCTACCAAACTATTGTCTTTCAATGCTTGAACTATGTTCTTGGGTTAAATCTGGTATGGAAAGCAAGAATACAAGCAGATGTTTGCAGATTCAGATACACTTCTAGTTACTCTCTCATGCAGTTCACCTATTATGTTTTCAGCAAGATGATTTCTTTCAAAAGAAGAAATTTGGATTATTTAATTTGAAGTAATTTTTGAATCAAGATTTGTATCATTGAAATTAGGTTCTTCAATGAATAAATCTGATGATTCATTGTTCATTACAGTTTCTTCTTCAACATTCTGAGTTGATGTTGAAGCAAGACCACTTCCCATATTCAAGTTTTAAAACAAGGTTTCAAATCTTGATTGTCTGTTATTTTGGTCTTGATCTTGATGGTTAATTGTTTGGCCACCATTCAAGACATGATTTTATTGACCTTGTTGATGATCAAAATGTTCATTCTGATCATATTCAGATTCAACATCAGAAGCATTCTTATCAAAGTAAAATTCAGTGTTCTTATCAGCAACTTTTGACCTTAATCTGTCCAAATCAACATTCTTCTCTAAATTAGCTTCAGGGACACTTGTTTTTTACAAAATTTCATTAAAGTCTTCAGGGTAAATCTTAAAAGATTTGATTAAATTCTCTAGATCAAATAGCCATGATGCTTGTCTCACCCCTAACAAAGGCGGTAGAACATGCCGAGGTGTAACGATTGCCCATAAGCACATGACACAATTTAACGCGACAATATTTAACAAACTCATTTCATTTCACAACATCGAAAATGTCATATAACAATATTCATAACAAGTCATAACAAAATATAACAAAATATTGGAAATCAAATATTGTTCATTTTTGCTAATATCCTAAAGGTATTTGTAACGTTTTCTCCACAAGATCCATATCAACCAATATGTAAAGCTGTAACATTTCATAAAATAAAGTTTATCAACACAAAGGTTGGTGAGCAATTCATAAGTTTGAGCATATAGATATATAGTAAGAAAGATCTACAAAACTCGTATACGAAACAATAAATAAAAGCAATAATTTGGATAAAATCGCTAATAGAATTACGTTAGCGACACCTAACTATAAGGGGATGCCAAATAGTCTAGGATTTAATAGTTATTGTTAATTGCACTACGTTAACAACACCTTGCTACAAGAGTATGCCAAGTAGTCTAGGATTTATAGATCAACCAACCAAAAGCGATAAACACATAGGCAAATAATCATAGAACACCAGATTGAGAAAGTATTTAAGTAAAGTATACAATAACATTTGTGGTTTAAGACCCAAGTATAAAACATTTAGTTTAGATAAGATGAAATGTCACCCCCAAAATAAAATATAGAAAACGGGGTATGAAAGTACTCACGTTCAAGTAACAAACTTGAAAAGTTGGTAATTTGAAGATTTGCCGGAACGATGGGTTTAACGTATGAAGCCTAAATAAAAGAAAGTCTTGGATTTAGAAAGGTTGTCTTGAAGATTTTTAAATAAAGTATTTGTTGCAAAAACTAAACAATTATAGTTCAAGGTTTAAGATGTAACTATTTTAGAATTTATAATAATAATTCTTTAAAAATGTAAATATGCTCGAAACCGGGTTAAAGTATCTAACCTTAATATTTACTTAACCAATGTTAAGTAATAAGGTGAGAAAAATGCTAAAATGCAAGTTCCTTTGGGAAAAAGATAATAAAACGGGTCTTTAACGAGTGTTCGGGTTGTTGGTTCGGGTCTTGACAAATGGTCAAACTCAAAGTCAACTTTCCGAAATATTAATTGTTATGAGGTAACTCATTAAAATATAATAATACTTAACCAAGTATGTAGATCTATTGTTTTATAACTAACAACGTACGTTAAGCGAGTGTTCGGTTTTGTCGGTCGAAACTTTGTTATTAGATCAAGTTGGATCCAACATTTCCAAGTACTTAATAAAATAATTAAAATCAGTTTGTAAACTATTTTAAAAGAAATATACAAGTCCTGATAGCTAAAAAACACACTTGTGTGTCTTAAGCGAGTAAAAATCGGATCGGTTGGTTTCCATCTCACAACAAGTTCACAGATGGATTCCACATACCCATATATCATAGATATTGTATAATACTGTACAAATGAAAATATTTAAGTTATACAACTAGAAAGTCAACAACAAGTCTTTTTAACAAAAGTTCGGTTTGGTTCGGTTTCCATCTCACAATGAGTTCATAGATGGTCTCCACATACCCAATACTTGTACATGTGACTAACAAACTAAAATGAGCAGAAGTTTAACATAAATAATATGTGCAAACAAGTTATGTGAGTGTATATATATCAAGAACACGAAGTCCTCTATGAAGCCTTGCCTTGCGAGGTCTAAAACTTAACCAACCGGAGTCGGAGAAGTAACTACCAAAGGTAACAAGGGGTGTGTATTATATATATGTTGTACCACCATAAACAAGTATTAGTAAGACTACATAAGCTAATTAGAATGAAAGAAATAACTCAGTTTGACTTTGGAAGTCAAACCTTCAATAAAACTAATAAAACAACATTTAGATCTTTGAATTTGAGAGAGTTTTTGGTGTTGTAGCAGAGATTAATGGGTGGAAAGGGTGGTGTATATATAGGGTAAGTTGAAAGGGTCAAGCATAAAGTATTTTGCATGAAAATGGGAAGGTTTGGGTCACATGTTTGCTTAAAAATAAGCAAAAACGAGCTGCTGCTGCTGATGCTGCTCACGCTACGCGACCACCCTCGGTGTCCCCCGTCGCGCGGCACGACAGAGTTGATTTTCTAATTTTCCAACTTTTGTTATTTGGTAGATCTAGTCCATATAGTTCATTTTAAGTGATTTTTACGCGTTTTAAGGACCAAAATGAATGTTTTCAAGACCCAACAGGTGTAAAACAATATTGTAACATAAAAACCATCAGTTTGATTATATCCAAGGTTTCGGTTTACAAAACGGGTCGGTTTACATAGTAAAACAAATACGAAATGAATACAAACAAGACCAAAATTTGACGAATACAAAACGGGTCGGTTTACTATCGTTTCCTTTTTGGGTGTTGGGTAGTTTAGTGATACAGTCCATAGCAATGTCTTCCCATTTCCATACGGGAATCGGTGGTTTCTCGAGTAGACCAAAAGGTCTTTGATGTTCGGCTTTGACTTTTGAGCAAGAAAGATATTTGGATACATACAACGCTACGTCCTTTTTCATACCCGACCACCGAAAGGTAGCAGGAAGATTGAAATACATCATATCTGAACCAGGATGAACGGAATTCCACGAGTTTTGAGCTTCGTCGAGTATACAAGTATGAAGGTCATCGCGATCGGGAACCCACAAACGATTGAGAAAGTACAAAAGACCATCGGGTTTGGTTTCGAATTGAAGTTTGGCACCACATGACATTTCGTCGTACATGTTACCTTCTTCAACAGTGGCACGTTGAGCTTGGAAGATACGAATTTGAAGATCGGTTTGAACAACAACGCTTAGAAGCAGGACGGATTTAACATTAACCTTTTGACTCAGGGTGTCGGCGACAACATTCGCTTTACCCGGGTGGTAGTGAATCTCGCAATCGTAATCACTAAGTAATTCGGCCCATCGTCGTTGTCTCATGTTGAGATCTTTTTGGTTAAAAATATGTTGAAGACTTTTATGATCGGTAAAGGTAATGTCTCCAGATTTTGACAGCAAAAACGACGGCACCAAGTTCAAGATCATGAGTCGTATAGTTCTTCTCCTTGACCTTTAGTTGCCTTGATGCGTAAGAGATGAATTGACCTCGTTGCATGAGAACACAACCAAGACCTTGATGAGAGGCATCGCAAAATACAACAAAATCGTCGTTTCCATCGGAAGAGTTAGAATAGGAGCATTGCAAAGCATGTCCTTGAAAGTACAAAAAACTTCCTCTTGCTTCGAACCCCATTCGAACGGTTTCTCTTTATGAGTGAGGAAGGTAAGAGGCAAGGAAATCTTAGAAAAATTTCGAATGAAACGCCGATAATATCCGGCCAAACCGAGGAAGGATCGAATTTCCGTGGGAGTCGTTGGAGTTTTCCAATACTTAACGGCCTCAATTTCAGCGGGATCGCCATGAATACCTTTTTCGTTTCCGATATGTCCTAAAAATTGAACTTCCTCTAGCCAAAATTCGCATTTGGAGAGCTTGGCATAAATTCGTTCGTTTATAAGGAGCTCGAGAATGGAATGCCAATGATGTTCATGTTCGGCTTTGGATTTAGAGAAGATAAGGATGTCATCAATAAAGAAAATAACGAATTTATCAAGGAATAGTTTGCAAACGCGGTTCGTGAGGTCCATGAATACCGCGGGTACATTTATTAACCCGAAAAGCATAACCAAAAATTCGAAATGTCCATATCGAGTACGGAAAGCGGTCTTAGGAATGTCTTCTTCGCTAACACGCAATTGATGATAACCCGATCGAAGATCGATTTTGGATAAACAAATTGCGCCTTGAAGTTGGTCGAATAGGTCGTAGATACGTGGCAAGGATAACGATTTTTAATGGTGAGTTTGTTAAGTTCTCAGTAATCGATGCACATACGAACCGAACCATCCTTTTTTCACGAAGAGAACAGGAGCGCCCCAAGGAGAAGAGCTAGGACTAATGAAACCTTTATCGAAAAGTTCTTCGAGTTTGTTCGAGAATTCTTGCATTTCCGACGGGGCTAGACGGTAAGGAGACTTGGCCACGGGCATTGCGCCGGGCACAAGATCGATTCAGAATTCAATCGGACGAACGGGTGGAAGACCGGTGACATCGTTGGGAAAGACATCGGAGAAATCACGAACGATGGAAATATCTTGGATTTTCCTTTCCTTTTTGTCCTTTGTCCCCGAGAGAGCTAGAAACGAAACGTACTTTTGGCGTAAGCACTTTTTCGATTGGGCACGACATGAGATTAAGTCTTCTAGAAGTAGCGTTTCCAAAGACTTTAAGAATTTTGCCGTTGACGAGCGGAATGCGAATGAACTTATCGAAGCAAACAACTTCGGCACGGTGCAAAGATAACCAATCCATGTCTACTATGACATCGAAACCTCCCATTTGCGACGGGATGAGATTGATGGAGAACTTATGATTAGAAAGGATACGAGTACAATCGCGGACGACAGAGTTGATGTAATAGAATTGCCATTGGCGACTTCAACGGAAAACGGTCGGGAAAGCTTAGTTCGAGGCATAACAATTTTCGACTCAAATTTCAAAGATATAAAACTTCTATCGGCACCTGTATCAAATAAAATAGAAGCCAAATGATGGTTCACCAAAAACATACTGTTCATGACATCATTTGCCACTTGAGCTTGATTCGCATTCATCATGAAAGCTCGCCCTTGATTGCCATGGTTGACTTGAGGTGCTTGTTGTGGAGGTGGAGGTGGTGCTTGGATGGGTTGGATGAGTGGTGCATTAAGTTGGGGAAGTTGGGGTTAATAGGTTTGGACTTGGTAAGCTTGGGTTTGGTATTATGGTATAGTTACGGTTTGGGCTTGGTTGGCAAAGGTTAATCGGGAACATTTATTGCAGAAATGGTTAGGATCTCCACAATTGAAGCAAGCTCGGGGTTGTTGGGGTTGGTTTGGTGGGTAGGGTGCATAACGGTTTTGGGAATTTTAGGGAAAGGTTCTTGGTTGGTTTGGTTGGTTAGGTTGGGTTCGTTGGGCGGATCAGAAAGTGGTGTGGAGATGACCAAGTCGGTTACAAATGGTACAATGGCAACAAGGCATGTTTGGTGGGTGGTGAAGTTGGCAAGTGTTGCATAGCGGGGCGGTACCAGTATAGGGTTTTCGATTTGGTGGTGGAGCTTGAGTTTGTTGTTGAGGTTGGGTGACAACAAAGTTTCGGTAGTTGGTTTTGGGTTTCTTGTTGTTGTTGTTGTTTTTGTTGTTGTTGTTGTTGTTGCTGTTGTTGTTGTTGTTGTTGCTGCTGTTGTTGTGTCGGGAAGAGTTGGATTAGTTTATGACTTGTGGTGTCGGTTCAACCTTGGCTTGAGTCATGGGCTCGAGCTTGGCTTTCTCACTCGGTTTCTTGAGGGTTAGGGAGCCCGCCTTCACATGGTTCTCCGATAGCGCACCAGCAAAAGTGATGGCGTCCTCAAGATTCACAGGTTTGCTACTCATAAAGGAGTCCCGGATTTGCATCGGTAAACCCCCAATGTATTTGTTAAGCTCGTGTTCGGTTGGGGTAACCAAATATGGGATGAGAATGCTCAACTCGTGAAAACAGAGTGAATAAGCGGCATTATCACCACTTTCTTGTTTTAGGTTCCAAAATTCTTCCTCAAGCTTTTGGAGCTCGTGTTTGGGACAAAATTTCTTCATCATAAGTGCCTTGAGATCGGCCCATGGAAGAGCCATAGCCATATCCGAACCTTGGAGGTGCATAACACTACCACCACCATGTTAGAGCGGTCTTTCTAAGCATGCTTGAAGCGAAATTTGTATTTTTCGCTTTGGGGCATTCGCTATGTCGAGACACACTCTCGATAGATTCGAACCATTGCAATAAGGTAGTCGTGCAATTGGTTCCAAGGAACTCGGACGGGCTGGCAATAGTAAATTGCTTATACAAGTAGGATGCGGGTTTGGGCTCAACGGGTGCAACAACAGGTGCGGGTTTGTTAGCTTGGATTTGGGTTACAAGGTCGGGAATCAAAGCGGCCATTTTCTTGACAATAAATGTAGCCATACGTCGGTTGGTGTTTTTGTTCGGTCTTAGTGGAGGCATGCTAAAAGATTATAAAGAAAATGGAATAAGTTTTGGGTAAAAAGAAGTGAATATGAAGGTGTAAAAAATAAAATAAGATGAAGTTTAAATTATTGATTGTGAATCCTAGAGTTAGTAAAGAGGAGATGTTAGTGATAGATAAAAATGTAAATCTTCGTATATAAACAAAAATATCGAAAACAATCGTAATTGGTTTTTGAGAGGTTAAAGCTTGAAAAATTGAGATTTTGAGATTTATAGAGTCTGAAAATCGTGCATGAACCACCATGACTTGATATTACAGCACTAAAAAAAGTTTTATAAAACAACATATTGGAGTCTAAATATGTGTACGAACCACCGCAACTTTTTCATGTTTTCGACTCAAATAACGATAATAACACAATAAATCGAGATGCAACATCATGTCAAAACACTAGTCCACGAACCACCGTAGTTCTATTGTTTTGACACCGAAAATAAGGATGGAGACCGGAACGCTCGCATTCGACTACTTAAAGTATTGACATTTATAACACGATTTGCGGCCTATAAAACGAGCACTATAATCCAACCATCCCAGGTAAGTAAATCGCCTTCGATTCTTGGAATCTTTTTGTCAAATGGTCGTTTTATAACGTCTCGTTTACTATGATGGCTACAAAACCGATATAAATGCAACCTTTAAGGGATTTGAAACAACGGGATCCAAGTTAATCTTGTAATCCATAAAACACAATGAAAATCTACTTTTTGCGTTTTAAGGTAAGGATACCTTGGAAATACTATGAAAGTGTGTGTATTTGAGCATTTAAGATATTGGTGAATTTTAAACAAGTTTATAAATAACATGCAATATGAACAATCAATTATAGAGTAAACACGTATAAGCACACATATAGGACCCTAAGCATAACAATTCTAGGTCATTAAGTCTAACCACCTATCTTATTGTCATGGCTCTGATACCAATCTATCACACCCCGACCAAAGGCGGCGGAACATGCCGAGGTGTAACGATTGCCCATAAGCACATGACACTATTTAAAGCGACAATATTTAACAAACTCATTTCATTTCACAACATCGAAAATGTCACATAACAATATTCATAACAAGTCATAACAAAATATAACAAAATATTGGAAATCAAATATTGTTCATTTTTGCTAATATCCTAAAGGTATTTGTGATGTTTTCTGCACAAGCTCCATAATCAACCAAGATGTAAACCTGTAACATTTCATAAAATAAAGTTTATCAACACAAAGGTTGGTGAGCAATTCATAAGTTTGAGCATATAGATATATAGTAAGAAAGGTCCACAAACTGAGCGATAAACGAAAGTGATAAACACATAGGCAAATAATCATAGAACACCAAATTGAGCAATTATAGGATTTATAGATCAACCAACCAAAAGCGATAAACACATAAGCAAATAATCACAGAACACCAAATTGAGCAAGTATTTAAGTAAAGTATACAACAACGTTTGTGGTTTAAGACCCAAGTAGAAAACATTTAGTTTAGATAAGATTAAATGTCACCCCCAAAATAAAAGATAGAAAACGGGGTATGAAAGTACTCACGTTCAAGTAACAAATTTGAAAAGTTGGTAATTTGAAGATTTGCCGGAACGACGGGTTTAACGTATGAAGCCTAAATAAAAGAAAGTCTTGGATTTAGAAAGGTTGTCTTGAAGATCTTTAAATAAAGTATTTGTTTCAAAAAGTAAACAATTATAGTTCAAGGTTTAAATGTAACTATTTTAGAGTTTATAATAATAAATCTTTACAAATGTAAGTTTGCTCGAAACCGGGTTAAAGTATCTAACTTTAATATTTACTTAACCAACGTTAAGTAATAAGGTGAGAAAAATGCTATATTGCAACTTCCTTTGGGATAAAGATACTAAAACGGGTCATTAACGAGTGTTCGGGTTGTTGGTTCGGGTCTTGACAAATGGTCAAACTCAAACTCAACTTTCCAAAATATTAATTGTTATGAGGTAATTCATTTAAATATAATAATACTTAATCAAATATGTAGATCTATTGTTTTAGAACTAACAACGTACAGTAAGCGAGTGTCCGGTTTTGTCGGTCCAAACATTGTTATGAGATCAAGTTGGATCAAACATTTCCAAGTACTTAAGAAAATAATTAAAATTAGTTTGTAAACTATTTTAAAGAAATATACAGGTCTTGATAGCTAAAAACACACTTGTGTGTCTTAAGCGAGTAAAAATTGGATCGGTTCGGTTTCCATCTCACAACAAGTTCATAGATGGATTCCACATACCCATATATCATAGATCTTGTATAATAATGTAAAAATGAAAATATTTAAGCTCTACAACTAAAAAGTCAACAACAAGTCTTTTTAACAAGAGTTCGGTTTGGTTCGGTTTCCATCTCAAAATGAGTTCATAGATGGTCTCCACATACCCAAGACTTGTACATGTGACTAACAAACTAAAATGAGTAGAAGTTAAGAATAAATAATATTTGTAAACAAGTTATGTGAGTGTATATATATCAAGAACACGAAGTACTCTATGAAGCCTTGCCTTAGGAGGTCCAAAACTTAACCAACCGGAGTCGGAGAAGTACCTACCAAAGGTAACAACGGGTGTGTATTATATATATGTTGTACCACCATAAATAAGTATTAATAAGACTACATAAGTTAATTAGAATGAAAGAAATAACTCAGTTTGACATTGGAAGTCAAACCTTCAAGAAAACTAATAAAACCACCTTTAGATGTTTGAATTTGAGTGATTTTTTGGTGTTGTAACAGAGGTTAATGGGTGGAAAGGGTGGTGTATATATTGGGTAACTTGAAACGGTCAAGCATAAAGTGTTTTGCATGAAAATGGGAAGGTTTTGGTCACATGTTTGCTTAAAAATAAGCAAAAGCGAGCTGCTGCAGCTGATGCTGCTTGCGCTACGTGACCACCCAGAGTGTCCCCCATCGCGCGGCGTGACGGGGTTGATTTTCTGATTTTCCAACTTTTGTTATTTGGCAGATTTAGTCCATGTAGTTCGTTTTAAGTGATTTTTACGCGTTTTAAGGACCGAAACGAGTGTTTTCAAGACCCAACAAGTGTAAAACAATATTGTAACATAAAATCCATCATTTTGATTATATCCAAGGTTTCAGTTTACAAAACGGGTTGGTTTACATAGTAAAACAAATACGAAACGAATCCAAACAAGACCCAAAATTGACGAATGTCACAATGCTCCATCAACATTGTTGAATTGTTTTTCATTGAAGATTATATCTGAAGATTCAATCACACTCAGATGATCCTTCACATAAACTCTGTAAGCTTTTGAGTGTTTTGAATATCCCACAAAGAAACAATCCAAAGATTTAGATTGAAACTTGTTCAAATAATCTTTTGTATTCAATAAAGAGCACTTGCAACCAAAAGACTTAAGAAACTTGATCTAGGGCTTTCTCTTGTACAAAATCTCATAAAGAGTTTTGTCTTGACTTTTATTGAGAAGGACTCTGTTTTGAACATAGCAAGAAGTGTTAATTGTTTCTGCCCAAAATGTAACAAGCAAATAAGCATCTTCTATCATGGTTCTTGCAACCTCAATCAATGTTCTGTACCTCCTTTCTGCAACCCCATTCTGTTCAGGAGTTCTAGGGGCACTGAATTGTTCAAAAATTCCTTTAGCTTGAGAAAATTAAGTCATTATCTCATTTTTGAACTCAGTTCCATTGTCACTTCTTGTAACGATTCCGGCAACTCCAGGTATACCCTAGCCGGAATATACTATTTACGTGTTATTTAATATTGATTATATGAGTTATAGCACATTGATACGAATATATATGGTTCACAGTATGAATCATACTCAATTATATAGTGAATCGTATTAGAATTACAATTAATCATTGATCGGTTATTGAAACCCGAACGAATCGGGAATTACATTATAGACGAAGTATATAATGTTTAGTGATATTTACGAGGTATTAATGCTTCGGGATAAGTAAATTATAGCACAGAAAAAGGATTTCGATTTAATGGTACGTCGGTACGCTAAACGAAACCTTTATCACCAAACCAAGCAAGAGACGATCAATCAAGCCGAAAAAGATGCGTAATTATTAATAATATGATGTTTTAATGTCATGGGTTAAGTTTTAAAGTTTTTAAATCAGTTTTATATAAATTTTACTTTAACCCGAAAAACGACCATTTTAATTTCGTTTCAAGCCGAATTACGAGTTTAAACGAGAAACGAACTGAACCAGACTATCCACAACATTATCCGGATTGTGTAATCTGAATATGTGGCTTAGAATGGATTTGTGGGACCCACCCCCACCTCCACTTGGCCAACCGGCCCTATATGCACACACACACACTTCATTTGTTATTTTTTTTAGATCAAAAACTCTCTCAATCTCTCAAATCCTTTCAACATTCATTCAAAATCCTTGATTTCTAACAAGACTTTGAAGGTATAAACATGGTTTTTATGCTTAAATCTTGTTTCTAATTCTACAATATTGAGAAAAGGAGGTTTCCATGTGAAAGACGGGTGAAAACCCGAGATAAAACCGATTCTCGTATGATCAAGGGATGTATACAAGTTATACAAAGGATCTTGATCCAAGTAATGAGTTAAAAGTGTTTAGAATAAAATTTTACGGTTAAAATCTTGTTAAAATGAGTTTCCAAGTGAAAGATGGGTGAAAAACCGAGATGGAACCGACTCTTGCATGATCAAGAGATGTATACATGTTATACAAGGGATCTTGGTCCAAGAAATGAGTAAAAAGAGTCGGGAATGGATTTCTACGGTTAAAACCTTTGTTTTTACTTAAAAACCGACACTTTGAAAGAAATGGTTTGATTATTGGTGTAACTTGCTTGGTGTAGTGATATTGTGCTTGTAAGTGTTGTATCTAGCGGCTAGCAAAGGCTAGAAACCGAGATCCTTGCGATCTAAAGCTAGAAAACACAAAATAGTTCGGTTTTCGTGTATTATGAAAAAATGGACAGATTTACGTGTGCTTAGAGTCGGGTCACGAAATTTCACAGAGATGATCTACACATGAAAATATGAGATCTGTGAATTTTTGGTAATTTTTGGATAAAAGATGAATATTTGGTGAATTTAATGCTCGGTTTTGGCCAAAAATAGTGAAAAATAGCAAAACATGATGAAAAATTCCGGAAAATTTAAGATAAGCTTTTTATATCATATGAAAGTCACCCACAAAATTTGAGCTCAGTTGGAAAAGTCTAAGTAGGCTTTTCGGTGAAACGAGTTCTAGGGCTTTCTAGCTCGGTTTTGGGTGAAAATGGCTTGAAAAATAAGTTTTAAATTCTGGAAAAATTCCAGGGAGTTATGAGGATAATAAAGATCATCCCAGAAAAATTTGGGATTTTTCTAAAGTGTTTTGGTATTTTTGATATATTTAGTGTTTTAACAAGATTTAAAAATAGATAAATAAATGTAAATGTAGGAAAATAAATCTGGGAAAATTCCAGAAAGTTATGAGGATGATAAAGATCATCCCAGAAAAATTTGGGATTTTTCTAAAGTGTTTTGGTATTTTTGATATATTTAGTGTTTTAACAAGATTTAAAAATAGATAAATAAATGTAAATGTAGGAAAATAAATCTGGGAAAATTCCAGAAAGTTATGAGGATGATAAAGATCATCCCAGAAAAATTTGGGATTTTTCTAAAGTGTTTTGGTATTTTTGATATATTTAGTGTTTTAACAAGATTTAAAAATAGATAAATAAATGTAAATGTAGGAAAATAAATCTGGGAAAATTCCAGAAAGTTATGAGGATGATAAAGATCATCCCAGAAAAATTTGGGATTTTTCTAAAGTGTTTTGGTATTTTTGATATATTTAGTATTTTAATAAGATTTAAAAATAGATAAATAAATATAAATTTAAGAAAATAAATCTGGAAAATTTTTACAAAATTCCTTTCTGTCAAATTAAGTTTTGTGCAAAATTTCAAGACCCGAGACTAATCGGGTAATTATTTGTGCTAAAAAGAACATAAAAACAAGTTTTTTAAAGCTTAAAACGTGTAAACCGGCAAAGTTCGCATAAGCGAGCTGACTGGTACATGAAAACTCTAAAAATAGACTATTTCATAAATCTAAGTAAATTAAGTAAAAATAAATCATCCGAAAATAATTCGGATGATTTGGGTAATTTTACCCGATTTTACCGTTTCCGGCACCGAAATACCGGAAACGGGCCCCGCGGCCAAACGGGGTGTCAAACCGAGCTATAATTTCATCACCTTAACTAAATTGACTGTCAAACTCTAAGCAATGTCAATCTGAGTCCTTAGAAGTGTCACGGGGTTAACATTGTCCCCGAATCGAGTACAGTACTGGGTTAACAATGTTCCCAGATGTACCGATTGCTATGTATTTAAGTTATGGGAATTATATAGTAACGACTAGATATTATATTACAGATCCAGGCACGTAGCTGTTCCTTATATTACTCACCAACTCACAACAAGGTGAGTTTTCACGAGCCCCTTTTAATGAATTGTTTTAATTATATTTTCCCGGGGCGGAAAACATGTCTTATTTAAAGTATTTAAGTACATACCGATCGTATGGAAATACTTGTACATTTATATATATATGGACTGATGCATAGAATATATAAAATGTTTATAATGTGTTATTGTTCTGGGGTAACATAGTTCCCAGGGGTTATATTGTTCTGGGGTAACATAGTTCCCAGGGGTTATATTGTTCTGGGGTAACATAGTTCCCAGGGGTTATTATTGTTCTGGGGTAACATAGTTCCCAGGGGTTATTATTGTTCTGGGGTAACATAGTTCCCAGGGGTTATTGTTGTTCTGGGGTAACATAGTTCCCAGGGGTTATTATTGTTCTGGGGTAACATAGTTCCCAGGGGTTATATTGTTCTGGGGTAACATAGTTCCCAGGGGTTATATTGTTCTGGGGTAACATAGTTCCCAGGGGTTATTATTGTTCTGGGGTAACATAGTTCCCAGGGGTTATTATTGTTCTGGGGTAACATAGTTCCCAGGGGTTATTGTTGTTCTGGGGTAACATAGTTCCCAGGGGTTATTATTATTCTGGGGTAACATAGTTCCCAGGGGTTATTATTGTTCTGGGGTAACATAGTTCCCAGAAAGTTATTGGAAATGTTCTGGGGTAACTTAGCTCCCAGCATGATTATATGGTTAATAAATGATTATTAAAAATGATTTGTCAGTGTTTATTTAAATTAGTGAAACTCACCAACTATTCGTAGTTGACCCGTTTTCTTTACATGTTTTCTAGGTATGCCCAAGTTGGAATGATTGATATGTGCTTAACTATCTGTGCTACCTGTTGGAAGCTTGCTGCTCTATGTTTTGTAATGAATTTATTAATGTTTTATTGGTAATATATGTGTGTAACACCTAGACAGTAACGCAACTCGCAACAATGTAATATGTTATAAATTAATGTAGTGGTATTTTCTTTATAAGCAATGCTGTTGATATCAGATGTGTCTGTTGCATCCCGTGTACGTTTCCGCTGCGGTTACGGGGTGTTACACTTCTCATGTCCTTCACCCTTTCATCTAGTTGGTTCTCAATCCTTGTCACATAGCTTTTTCTTGTGTGATGATTTGTGTTGTTTTCCCTTTTGACAAGAAATGCACTTGTCATCCAGCTTGAACTCTCTTGTGGGTAAACCAATGACATGTTCACCTTTAACAAGTTTGTTCATATTCTTCAAATTGACATGACAAAACTTTCTGTGCCACAATTTTGTTTCATTTTCAGTTGCTTTTGGCACAAAACATGTTCCACCTCTAGAAATGGCATCTTTCATTCTTAATTCATACAAATTACCATTTATAGGGGCCATCATCATGATCATATCAGGAGGAATTACAAATTCAGGTTCGAGGATGAAACAATGTGAGTCATCAAATCTACCTTATAACCCTTATCACACATCTGAGATATGCTCAAAAGATTACATTGTAATCCTTCCACATAAAACACTAATCAAAAGAAACTTTGCCATTGGTAAGAATGCATTTCCCCATAATATTCCTTCCATTTTCATCACTACCAAATGCAACTGGTCCTTCAAATATCTCCGCATAGTTGACCAATGATCTTTTGTCATAGGTCATGTGCCTAGAACATCCACTGTCTAAGTACCATACATCATTCATTGGAATTGACTGTAATCAAAGTAAAAGGATCAGTTAAGTGAAGAAATACAAGCTGGTTTGGGATCCTCATAAACTAGCTCACAAGAATCATCATATTCATAGCCAGTATCATATAAGTCTCCAACATAGGGAATTATGCTAGTACATTCTTCAATGATTATCTCTCTTTTCAAGATAGTCACTTGAGTTTCAGATTTTGGCTTTCAAAGGAAACCATGTGGTTCAAAACCATTCTTCAACAAAAAATTCTCATTTCCAGTGAGTGCTTTTGATTTCTTTTTGTTGAACATTTTCTTCTTAAGCTTATTCTCCCTTCCAAACAGGTTGGCTGTTCAGAGTCAGCATATTTTTCAGAAACTTGTGACTTAACAGACTGTGTTCCGTCTAGTTTCTTATTCATTGGAGCCTTTTTTTGTCAACAATATCTCTTTTCTTTTCAACTGCTTCTTCACTCTTGACTTGATCTTAAAAAATCTCCTCACCCTTACTCAAGAAATCATTGTCTATTTTATTTTAGAATGCAAAGTCCTGTCCAAATTTTGTATGGTCAGGGACATGAAATGGTTCAGGAGTGAACCTTTCCTGACATGAGTCAGTGTGATGACCATAGACAAAACAGACTTTGCACCACACTTGTCCTTGAACTTTCCACTTGAGTTACCCTTCTTGTTTTTATCACTAGGTCTAGATGGATCAACTCCAGTCTTCTGGTAAGTAATGATAATATTAAAGTTGATTGCAAAGGGCAAAAATGCTCAATTTTTGTATCTTCACCTGACAAAGTGCTATTTACAAAGTTGATTTTCTCCAACTTGATTGTGTAACACCCCGGATTTAAGCGGACAGATCACTCATAGCTCGTAACACTATTAAAGCGGTAATAATAATATCATATTATTTCATGACGTAACAAGTACACAATTATTAATAATTAAAAATGAAAAGAAACACTTCATCAAAACAATAAATAAGTTCTTTATTCAAAATATCCTAAGGTATACTAATGATGTTCATCCTTAGCACACCATCGATTCAACCTGTAGCATGTTGAAAATAATATTTGTCAACAATTAAGTTGGTGAGTTTTCATAAGTTTTTAAGTATACATATATATATGAAAGTCACAATTTAACATTCGTAATGTAATAAATATTCAAGCATAAATTAAATGAAATCAATTAATGTCGTCCTCCCGTTCCTTTAGCCGAGGCCGTAGTAATAGGGGAAATGAGAACCACCTTACGAACAACCGAGGTCGTAACGTTAGACGGCGTAGGTACGTCCCGTCGGACCCTCCCACTATGTGTATGCGTTTGCGTAACTCCCACCATAAGAAATGTAAACACGTTGCAAGCAAGTTCACGTATAACCATAAACAATATGCAAGAATAATATTAACATGTACGCTGATAGTGAATCGGTTTGTAAATAAACACATAACTAACAAGATAAAACTTGTGACATGCTACCCCCCAAAAATATTAAAAGCGTTAAAATAGGGTTATGAAGAACTCACTTGGAATAGGGAATACGGTAACGAGGAGATGGTAACGATTAAAGAAACTAGGTGGTTTCGCGAGAAGTCCCGATAATTTTTCCTAGTTATAAGGTATAAACAACATAAATATCTAAAGCGAAAAGAACGAACTAAACATGAATATAAAACAAAAATTAGGTTACTAATAGATTTGGGGATCGTTAGTTTGTTACGTATATTTAAAACGGGTTTTCAAAAGTGTAATTATAATTTTATTAGTTTAGTTATTCTTATAAATCGTGTTGGAATATTAAACGAAAACTATAAGTTTAACCATTTAAAATATATATTCCGAATTATATTTATATATATGAAAAAACGTTAAATAAACTCTATTTTAAAGGTTAAATGGGGTTCGGTTTAGTTAAACGAGTGTAAACAATATTTATTTTAATATAGTAAAGTATTAAAAGGTTTAAAAATAATTAATATTAAAAATATCAACAAAACCGGGCCTGGGGGAATCGAACCTTCGCCCCAGGCCGGTTCAAGGCTTAACAACATGTGCACTGGCCATCTGAGCCAGTGTCTAACATGCATAGAACACATAAAAGAAAATATATATGTAACAGTTGGTTTATCCCCAAATCCATAATGAGCTCTAATTTGTTTAATTCTTTTAATTCGTTATAGTTAATAAATATTGATTTAGGGTTTTGGCTAAGCACGAAATTCTGATTACTAAACATGTTTCAATTATCTGGATTGAACATGAATTGAAGGATAACACAGAGCTAGGGTTTGCAGCCAATGATGAAATCAGAAAAGGTTCGTTTCTGTTACAACAATGCAATTAGGATAGGGGTTTGTTTCGTGAAGGTGAGATTATGGTGTGGAGCAATTTAATTGAGTTTTGGACTCGTATTTATAGGCTAACGAGGTCAAGTTCATCCGCGTTCAAGGAGTTTATGAAATTGATACGATTCGATACAAATCAGCTGTTAATTACACGTCAAACCACAACAAGGTGGATCGTGTATGATAAGGATCAAGCTAATTGATCTAATTTCGCGATTTATGGGTTTAATTAATCAAAAAAATATGGAAGGGGGGGGGGGGCTGTTGGCGACGGGGATAAGAGAAAGAAGTGGAAAAATATATATTTTTTTTGTTATTAGCAACATGGTCCCTTGAAATTAGTTTGGTGATCAATTGTGGTATACAATATAGTGTAAGGGTTAGAAGTGCACATAATAGGTACTTTAAACGATTAAAAAATTTTAATACGAGTCACCGTAATTAGAAGATAAAACCGAATATCATAATTAATAACTCGGCGTTTCATTATATGCGACAATCCGATTAAAAACGGGTAATAAAACGAGTATAAATACTAAATCGATTTTGACGAATGTCACAGCATTCTCAACTTTTAGGGAATTTCGTCCCGAAATTAGGAATTAACATCCGTAGTAAAAAGATGCGGATACTTAGTCTTCATTTAGTCTTCATGTTCCCAAGTGACTTCCGCACCACGCTTAGATTCCCAACGAACCTTGACCAAAGGGATTCGGCTACACTTGGTTTACGTATCCATTCGATCCACTATTTCCATCGGTCTCTCAACAAAGTGCATTGTCTTATCAATACGTACCTCGTTGAAAGGGATATGAAGGTTCTCGTCGGCTAGACACTTTCGAAGGTTCGAAACATGAAACACTGGATGGATTCCTTGAAGCTCTTGAGGGAGCTCGAGGCGATAAGCAACATCTCCGATTCGTTCAAGGATTTTGAATGGACCAACAAAACAAGGGGCTACTTTACCCTTCATTCCAAAACGGACTACTCCTTTCCAAGGTGAAACCTTGAGAGGACAAGGTCGCCGACTTCGAATTCCAAGGGTCGTCATCGCTTATCAGCATAAGACTTTTGGCGACTTCTAGCAGTAAGTATATTATTACGAATTTGAGCTATTTAGTCGGTGGTATCTTGTACCATTTCAGGTCCAGTGAGCTGAGTCTCACCGATCTCGTTCCAACAAATAGGAGAACGACATTTACGGCCATAGAGCGCTTCGAATGGAGCCGTTTTGATGCTCGAATGATACCTATTATTGTATGAAAACTCAACCAATGGAAGATGAGTATCCCAATTACCACCAAAATCAAGCACACAAGTTCTTAGCATGTCCTCAAGGGTTTGAATGGTTCTTTCCGACTAACCATCTGTTTGAGGATGATAAGCGGTGCTAAGATCTAGATGGGTTCCCAAAGCGGTTTGAAGCGAATTCCAAAAATGAGACACGAAACGACCATCACGGTCAGATATAATACTCAAAGGTATACCATGGCGACAAACAATCTCATTGACATAGATTTGAGCGAGCTGCTCGATCGAATGCTTTTCCCGAATGGGAATGAAATGAGCTGACTTGGTTAATCGATCGACAATTACCCAAATGCTATCATGTTGCCTCTTGGTGGTTGGAAGTTTTGTGACAAAGTCCATCTTAATGTTCTCCCACTTCCACACCGGAATAAAAGGTTGCACGAGCAAACCAGCGGGTTTTTGATGCTCGGCTTTTACCTTAGCACTTGTTAAACATTTTCCGACATAGATAGCGATATCTTTCTTCATGTCGGGCCACCAGAAAGTAGTTTGAAGGTCGAAATACATTTTATCCGCACCGGGGTGGTTAGAATATCGTGACTTGTGAGCTTCGTCCATTATAAACGTGCGAAGATTGTCACGATCTGGGACCCAAAGGCGGTTCAGAAAATAGAGCAAACCATCACGCTTGGTTTCGAGTTGGAGTTCAGCAACACACGACATCTCTTTGAACATATTGCCTTCAGTGACGGAGATGTGTTGAGCCTCAAAGATACGTAGCTGAAGATCATTTTGGATAACAACGCTTACAAGAAGAATGATTTTGACATGGGTTTTCCGACTAAGGGCATCGGCTACACGTTTGCTTTACCAAGATGATAACGTATTTCGCAATCGTAGTCACTATCTGTTTGGCCCATCGTCGTTGCCTCATGTTTAAATATTTTTGGTCGAAAATATGTTGGAGATTCTTGTGGTCGGTGAATACCACACATTTTGTTCCGTACAAATAGTGTCTCCAAATTTTCAATGCGAATACAACAGCACCGAGCTCACGGTCGTGTATCGTATAATTCATTTCATGAACCTTAAGTTGTTGTGAAGCATAGGCGATGACCTTGCCTCGTTGCACGAGAATGCAACCGAGACCTTGATTCGAGGCATCACAATAGACAACTAAATCCTCATTTCCTTCGGGAAGGGCTAGGATAGAAGCGTTGCAAAGCATACGCTTCAAGGTTTGAAAAGCTTCATCTTGCTTAGCCCCCCACTCATAAGGTTTACCCTTATGAGTTAAGGCGTTGAGGGGTAAAGAGATCTTGGAAAAGTTCAAAATGAAACGACGGTAATAACCAGCGAGACCAAGAAAAGATCGAACTTCCGTGGGTGAAGTCGGGGTCTTCCAATTTTTAATGGCTTCGATTTTAACGGGATCAACATGAATTCCTTTTTCGTTAACGATATGACCAAGGAATTGAACTTTGTTTAACCAAAACTCGCATTTGGAAAACTTGTCAAAAAGGTGTTCTTTCTTCAACAACAATAGGATATCATGCAAATGTTTTTCATGCTCAACTTTAGATTTTGAGTAAATGAGAATGTCGTCAATAAACACGATCACGAACTTATCGAGATAAGGCTTGCATACGCGGTTCATGAGGTCCATAAACACCGCAGGTGCATTGGTCAACCCGAAAAGCATAACCATAAATTCGTAATGACCGTAACGAGTTTGAAAAGCGGTTTTGGGGATATCGTCTTCATGAACGCGCAATTGGTGATATCCCGAACGAAGATCGATTTTTGAAAAGCAAGATGCGACTTGAAGTTGATCAAAAAGGTCATCAATTCTAGGCAAAGGGTAACTATTCTTAATCGTGAGTTTATTGAGTTCACGATAATCGATACACTTTCGAAAGGAACCATTATTCTTTTTAACGAACATAACATGTGCGCCCCGAGGAGACGAACTTGGGCGGATGAAACCTTTGATAGAGAGTTCTTGGAGTTGACTCGTTAGTTCTTGCATTTCCGAAGGTGCGAGACGATAAGGAGCATTGGCGACGGGGTTCGCACCAGGCACAAGATCAATACGAAACTCTACTTCACGAGTAGAAGGTAAACCAGAAACATCTTCAGGGAAAACTTCGGGAAAATCACGAACTACTGGAATGTCTTTTATTGTCTTCTTTTCTTGTTTCTTTTCCACGACGTTGGCAAGGAAAGCCACATACTTTTTACGTAAGTATTTTTGGACTTGAGTACATGACATAAGTTTAAGCCCCTTGGAAGGCTTTTCACCGAAAATACGCAAAATCCGATCGTCTTCTAGTGGGATACGAATATACTTCTCAAAGCACACGACTTTGGCATGGTGTTGAGCTAGCCAATCCATGCCTACTATGATATCAAAACTTTCGAGTTGCATAGGAACGAGATCGATAGAAAATCATAGTCGTTGAGATTTAGAGTACAACCACGAATAACGAGTCAATAAAGATAGTTTTACCATTCGCGATTTCCACCGTAAAGAACCTTTCGAGTTTAGAACGAGACGACGAAAGCATAGGCTCAAAATCAAAAGACACAAAACTCATATCGGCACCGGTATCGAATAAAATGGATGCATAAACGTTATTAACTAAGAACGTACCGTTCACCACATCATTGTTATGCTGAGCTTGATTTGCATTTATCACAAATGCCCTCCCGCGAGCATTAGGGATGGCTGGGGTAGCCTGAGAAGTCGAGGCTTGATTGGCTTGGACTGGTTGAACAACTTGGTTTGCCGTAAGTTGCGGAACTGGTTGAAAGGCCTGAACTTGATAGGCTTGAGCAGGGTACACAGACGGAGCGGCCATTTGGACTTGATATGCGAGTTGGGGGACACGCGTTGCGGAAATGACTTGGATCTCCACAATTAAAACACGCTCGAGGGGTGGGGTAAGCTTGAGCAATGGGTTGAGCTTGAGTTAAAACACGGTTTTGGTTGAAAGTGTAGGGAGCGCTGGGTGGTTTGGTGAGGGTTGGTTGGGTACGCATGAATTCGAAACATGCGCCTAGCAGGTGTCCGAAACGGCCACAATAGGTGCATTGTCAGCAAGGGATGCCGAGTTGGTGGTGTCGTTGGCAGATTTGGAAAAATGGGTGTGGTCCGTTTTAGGGTTTCTTTGGGGTGGAGCTTGAAGGTTTTGGGTTTGGATTTGTTGGTATTGAGGTTGAGGTGGGTTTTGTTAGGTTAAGGCATAGTTTTGCTTTCGTTTCTTTGAGTGGTTGTTGTTGCGGTTTGGTTTGGGTGTGGCTTCGACCTTGAATTCTTTGGAAGGTTCGGCCTCGGTTTTCTCAACAGTCTTCTTGCTGACTTTGAGGATTCCCGCCTTAACGTGGTTGTCAGACAAGGATGCAGCAAGGACAACAACCTCGCGAAGAGTTTTTGGGGCACTGCTTTGGACCGAGTCTTGGATTTGCCTTAGCAAACCCCGAACATACTTGATAATCCCACGAGAAAGAGGGGTGACAAGATGTGGCACCAAGACGCTAAGCTCGTTGAAGCGAGCGGTGTAAGTAGCGTTATCACCACCCTCTTGCTTAAGATTCCAAAATTCCACCTCAAGGTTCATGAGTTCATTGGGTGGACAGAACTCTTCGGTCATGATTTCCTTAAGTTCTTCCCATGGCAAGGCCATGGCTACATCAGCACCACGAGTGGATTTTTCTTGAACCCACCAAGTTAATGCTCTTTTTTCAAAGACACTAGAAGCAAAGCGTGTCTTTTTGTCCTCGGGACATTCAATATGGAGAAAAGCACTCTCCATACTTTGGTACCATTGTAGTAGTGCAGTGGCACCTTCAGAGCCATCAAACTTGAGAGGTTTCGTATCGGGGAAGGTCTTGTAACGGAAAGAGTTGGAGTTCGAGCCCGAAGTGGCTGAGTTCAAATTGGAAGCAATGGTTTGGTGCAGTTGATTCACCATATCCGGGAGCACAGCAGCCAGTTGCTTAGTGATATGGGCTGTCATCTTGCGGCTGGAGTTTCTTGCAGGACGACGAGGGAAATGAGAAGACATGCTGAAATGAGAGTACTACGCGCTTGAGTTATTGAGTGAAGATTTTATGGAGTGGAATACTTAAACCATTTGAAAAAAATATAAAAAAAATTATTGATAATACTAATATCACATGAAATTATATTGAAATTAGGATATTCATTTACCACCATGACTTGTATGCAATTTAAGAGCAGGAGTGCAACCATTCTCTATTCACAAAGGAAAATGGCCACGTTTGACAACTTAAAGTTATGTTTCG
This sequence comes from Bidens hawaiensis, assembly GCF_021521415.1. NCBI lineage: Eukaryota > Viridiplantae > Streptophyta > Magnoliopsida > Asterales > Asteraceae > Bidens > Bidens hawaiensis. The sequence continues at coordinate 226,480 of NW_027495461.1, forward strand.
TATGACGTTTGCGTGGTATGATTTGGCCTAATAAGTTTCAGCACCCTTTTCGAACGCTCCAGGTAAGCAACCGGGTCCCGCGTCTGATTGGGATTTATGCGCATTGCTTATCCTTAGGTTTAAAAACCTTGGTGTCAAGGGTTCGAAAAACAAGTGTGTCATACCCATCACGTAGAACCATCTTTAAGAGGATTGAAAATCTTTTTTTTTTTTTGTTATTTGCAACATGGTCCCTTGAAATTAGTTTGGTGATCAATTGTGGTAAACAATATAGTGTAAGGGTTAGAAGTGCACATAATAGGTACTTTAAACGATTAAAATATTTTAATACGAGTCACACTTTTAAATAAATAAACAAATAAATAGTTAAAAATAAGATAAATAATTTAGACATAAGCCTTGGAGTTTGTGTGTGAATATGTGTACATGTGACGCTATAAAACGTAATAAATTCGGGCGTATGAATGAACTTTTAATAAAAGTGCGGGCACATAACACATAGGTTATACATGCAATTCGGGGCCCTAAAATAAACTATAACTATACTAGGCCGATACGTCTAACAATCTATCTTATAACGCTCTGATAGCAATCAGTAACACCCCGGCTTTAAGTGGAATACGCCCGGGTGTAACGTACAGATCACTCATAGCTCGTAACACTATTAAAGCGGTAATAATTATATCATTTCATTTCATAACGTAACAAGTACACAATTATTAATAATTAGAAATAAAAAGAAACACTTCATCAAAACAATAAATAAGTTCTTTATTCAAAATATCCTAAGGTATACTAATGATCTTCATCCTTAGCACACCATCGATTCAACCTATAGCACGTTGAAAATAATATATTTGTCAACAATTAAGTTGGTGAGTTTTCATAAGTTTTTGAGTACACATATATATGAAAGGCACGGTTCAACATTCGTAATGTAATAAATATTCAAGCGTAAAGTAAATGAAATCAATTAATGTCGTCCTCCCGTTCCTTTAGCCGAGGTCGTAGTAATAGGGGAAATGAGAACTACCATATGAACAACCGAGGTCGTAACGTTAGACGGCGTAGGTACGTCCCGTCGGACACTTCCGCTATGTGTATGCGTTTGCGTAACTCCCACCATAAGAAATGTAAACACGTTGCAAGCAAGTTCACGTATAATCATAAACAATATGCGAGAATAATATTAACATGTACGCTAATTGTGAATCGGTTTGTAAATAGACACATAAATAACGAGATAAAACTTGTGATATGCTACACCCTAAAAATAGTAAAAGCTTTAAAATGGGGTTATGAAGAACTCACTTGGAATAGGGAATACGGTAACGAGGATAAGGTAACAATTATAGCAACTAGGTGGTTTCATGAGAAGTCCCGATAATTTGTCCTAGTTATAAGGTATAAACAACATAAATATCTAAAGCGAAAAGAACGAACTAAACATGAAAATAAAACAAAAATTAGGTTAATAATAGATTTGGGGATCGTTAGTTTGTTACATATATTTAAAACGGGTTTTCAAAAGTGTGATTAAAACTTTTATTAGTTTAGTTATTCTTATAAATCGTGTTGGAATATTAAACGAAAACTATAAGTTTAACCATTTAAAATATATATTCCGAATTGTTTATATATATATACATGAGAAAACATTAAATAAACCCTATTTTAAAGGTTCAGTGGGGTTCGGTTTAGTTAAACGAGTGTAAACAATATTTATTTTAATATAGTAAAGTATTAGAAGGTTTAAAAATAATTAATATTAAAAATATCAACAAAACCGGGCCTGGGGGAATCGAACCTGCACCCCTGGCCGGTTCAAGGCTTAACAACATGTGCACTAGCCATCTAAGCCAGTGTCTAACACGCATAGAACACAGAAAAGAAAATATATATGTAACAGTTGGTTTATCCCCAAATCCATAATGAACCCTAATTTGTTTAATTCTTTTAATTCATTATAGTTAATAAGAATTGATTTAGGGTTTTTGCTAAGCACGAAATTCCGATTACTAAACATGTTTCAATTACCTGGATCGAACACGAATTGAAGGAGAACACGTAGCTAGGGTTTGCAGCCAAGGATGAAATCAGAAGAGGTTCGTTTCTGTTACACCAATGCAATTAGGATATGGGTTTGTTTCGTGAAGGTGAGATTATGGTGTGGAGCAATTTAATTGAGTTTTGGACTCCTAATTATAGGCTAACGAGGTCAAGTTCAGCCGCGTTCAAGGAGTTGATGAAATTGATACGATTCGATACAAATCATCTGTTAAATACGCGTCATACCATAACAAGGTGGATCATGTATGATAAGGATCAAGCTAATTGATCTAATTCTATGATTTATGGGCTTAATTAATCAATAAAATATGGAAAGGGGGGTTGTTGGCGACGGGGAGAAGAGAAATAAGAGGAAAAATTTTTTTTTTTGTTATTTGCAACATGGTCCCTTGAAATTAATTTGGTGATCAATTGTGGTAAACAATATAGTGTAAGGGTTAGAAGTGCACATAATAGGTACTTTAAACGATTAAAATATTTTAATAAGAGTCACGCGTAAATAAAGATAAAACCGAATATCATAATTAATAACTCGGCGTTTCATTAAATGCGACGATCCGATTACAAACAGGTAATAAAACGAGTACAAATACCAAATCGATTTTGACGAATGTCATAGATTGGGCTGTCTTGTTTACCATTTATTTGTCTTGACCATCTTCTGATATAGTATTCTATGCTCTACACCTCTACAACATCAAACAGTTCTTGATTAGAGAAAACTAGATAAACTGGAAGAAACAGATCATCATTTTTTATTTCTTCATTTTTCTTGTTGTTCTTGACACTTGCCCTTTTGGTGACACTTTGCTTGTAGATCTTTCAATATTTTTCTTTTCTTTGTATCTTCCACAAAGATCAAATGATCTATGTTCTCTTCTCATTTGCTCATGGGTATCTTCATCTTTGGATTAATCTTTGGTAATAAAGGGATCTTTTCCTTTGAAATTTGTTTACTCCTTTTCATTTCTTTTAAATCCTACGGCTTGAACATTTGTCACTTAAATCACTCAAATCATCTATATTCAACAAATCATAATCTTGATCATCCAATGATACTTGAACACCAACATATTTTTCAACTGATTTTTCTTTTGTTTCAACAACCTTCATTACAAACTCACCTTACTCGTCAACCTCAACCATTTTATAATTTTCAATAACTCCTTCTTATCTTCAAACACATCTCTGAATTGATCAAGATAAGCATTTCTCTTTTATTTTTCCACCTTTAATGAGTAATTATCATTAAAGGGTGGAGGAAGAACCTTGTACTTATCCTCCTCTTTGATTTTCTTCAACTTTCCACAATGTTCCTCTTTGGATTAATCTTTGGTAATAAAGGGATCTTTTCCTTTGAAATTTGTTTACTCCTTTTCATTTCTTTTAAATCCTACGGCTTGAACATTTGTCACTTAAATCACTCAAATCATCTATATTCAACAAATCATAATCTTGATCATCCAATGATACTTGAACACCAACATATTTTTCAACTGATTTTTCTTTTGTTTCAACAACCTTCATTACAAACTCACCTTACTCGTCAACCTCAACCATTTTATAATTTTCAATAACTCCTTCTTATCTTCAAACACATCTCTGAATTGATCAAGATAAGCATTTCTCTTTTATTTTTCCACCTTTAATGAGTAATTATCATTAAAGGGTGGAGGAAGAACCTTGTACTTATCCTCCTCTTTGATTTTCTTCAACTTTCCACAATGTTTCCAGTGGACACCAGATTCTTTAGAAAATCAACCTCAACTTGAAGTTGAGTATTCTTCAATTTCTCATCAAGTTAAATTTTCTTTAAACCTTCAATTTCAGTGGTAGATCTTGATTGGATGTTATGGGATTTGAATGTACCTGAGATGAAGAGGATTCAGCTTCATTTCCAATTTTTTCCATGAATGCCACATTAGGCTTCTCTATGTCTTAAGCATGGTTACTCCAGTCAAACACACCATCTTATTGTGGTTGAGCTAAAGCAAGATTTTCTTAGTTTCTTGGCTGATTGGCATTGTTCCTGTTTCGATTGATAGAAGCTGTTGGTTTCTTTGTATTGTTGTTGGGAGACTATTTGTTGATGATTCTGTTGTTGAAAGTTATTGTTGTTGTTCAACATCGTTAAAGCACACAGCTGCTTCAAACAGAACCTTCCACTTGATATAATGCTCCTATTCTAACAATCTCAGAATTTTTTTAGTAGACACTTCATGATCATCTATTACTCTAGCCATGTTTTTGGTATTTTTAAAAAGGTTTTAGAAATAAAAATTACTTAAAACTTGACAAGTTTTAGAAAAACAACCAAATCTGAGAATAAATATCTTAGATCTGATGAAAATGGATGGATAAGATCAAGATCTAGACTCAAATAAGTAACAATCAATGTAAATCTGAGAATAGAGAACTTCTAAACCTCAACAAGCTGTAGATATGAGAAAATGAATAACAGAGTTGCTGACGTTACTAACCAATGGAATAGTGCTCCGCTGAAGTCATCATTCTTCTTCTTCAAAATCAGAAAAATATTCAATAATAGCTTCACAATAAGAAACAACAAATCTTCACAAGTGAAGAGACGAAGCTCTGATACCACTTGTCAGGACCGATCAATCAACCACAACAATCAGTCTAGTAACCAACAACAACATGTTGACAAGACGGTTACGAGGTCTGCTCCTGTGAAGATCCAATGAACATCAAAGGCGGAAACAATGATATTCAAAGTGTTGCTAGACGAAAAGGAATGAAACAAAACACACAAAGTCATTCAAAAGATTTCCATTAATATTATGAAGGATACAACGAAAATCTCTTAGGTTTTCTAGGTGGAATGTTTGTTTTTAGGCAACTTTCCGAACACAAATATTCCTTACACGAGAAAGTGTCAGCGATCAAATCACAATATTCGCTCTGTGTCTGTTGTTATAAATGTGCCCTAAAGTTTCCTTAAAAAGGCACACCTGACACCTTCTAGAAACCATAATGATTGTTACATAACATATTCAAACGTATTCAAAAATATTACAAGTGTAAACAGGTCTTTGAGTATGCTTGTAAGCTTTTATCCTTGTCGAGCAGACCTTATAACCATAAGTGTGCTTGGAACAGTTCTCCGAGTAAGCTTTACTTGGAATATTTTCCTAAGAAAATATTCTTCAAACAGACTTCAATCTTCATGATATTACCAAACTGCGCTCGATAATATCTTACGAGCAAACTTGCTCTTCATTGATCCCTTCAACTTTTTGTCTTTAACTTATTTGAACAAGTTAAGTGTGCTTGTGACACTGTAGCTTGCTCAAGGTTGAATCTTGCTCGTTGGAAGTCCTTAGAGTAATTTCTTCAATAAATTCCTTTAAATATGCTTGGACCACTGTTATTATTAAACCTTGCTCGATCCACCAAAATACTTGGTTTTAGCTTGGTTAAGTCAAGGCTTGGCTCTGAAACAAACCTTTCTCGACTTGAAGAACAACCTTGCTTTATGAAGTGCAGTTTGCTCGAACTAACACTTAGAAGATTCTAGAAGATAACTTTTCTCGAAAGTAAAATACCTTACTTGAATAAGTTCTAGGCTTGCTCGAAGGGACAAATTTGCTCGTATTCCATACTTGGCCATTTCTTGAGGATCTTGAGAAGATTCCAATATTTCCTTTGTCGAATCTTGATCCCAACAATTATGTAACTTTTATAACTAAAGTTGAAATGGATGTTGGAAAGTTTATTGATCCTACCTCTTCTAATTTAAACCATTAATATCAATCAATATTTTGAATGGAATAAAGTAATTATTAGAAAATTAGACTAAACTCCATAACTCAGAATAAAGGTTGAGATTTGTTAAAACTCCTAAGAGTGTTCATAGCTAAACTAAATCCTAACTCAAATGCTAAAAAAAGAAGCTTGATTGATTATTAAAGGTTATATTCAAGAGGAAATAAATCATCAAAGAATCTTTTTACCTATATTACAAAAGTTTTTTTTGAGGATCATCACAATTGAAGTAGCTTATAATAATTAAGAGATATATTAGATGAATATTAAAACAACTTTTCCTAACACCTAACTTACATATTTACATATTCATAAAACAACCTGAAAGTTCTAAACTGAAGGTCAAAGAACGTTTAGTTTTTAAGTCAATAAAATCCATGCAAACATCAAAATGTGATAAAATCCTTATACAACTATTTTCATCAAAAACAAAGTGGATTGATGTACCTACCTCACGATGAGTGGGAGAAACTAAAAACAAACTTGTTAGTACATGAAATGTGACAAGTGCTAGGAGTTGAACTGGCAAGTCGCTTAGTCTTTGTACAAGATGAAAGATGAGCATTAATGAATGAGCAAGCATACAAGTTAACGAATGGAAGGAAACAAGTTTAACGAATGGGGATTTAAAGGAAAAAAATGAGGTGTGATTGGAATGCATGCATGAGTAACGAATGTGCGTGTCTAGTTAGCGAATGAGTGTTGTGTATAAATAGTAGTTCTTATTTTTCAATTCCTAACCGTTCATTCTTATGAGACACATATTGTAAAGATAATCTTCCGAAATTTCTAATGAGCTTGAACGAGTGATTTTTTACATCTTATGTACGTGTTCGGTCGTTTTCATCCATCGATTAGTATAATAACACACCGAAACAAACATCGTGTGTTTTCTATTTCGTAGATTAATATCGAGTTTATCGATCCCCATCAGGAAAAACAAGTGGTATCAGAGCTTTCGGTGCTTCGATTCTACATCTAATCACTGAATATCGTGCTTAATCGTTGCTTCTATCATGTTCGAATTTGATTCCAAATTTTTTGAGTTATTCGATTTGATTTTCATGTGATTCAGATGATTATCAGTTGTTTTTGATGTACGTGATTGTTAAGGATTGATGTACGATGATATAATGCTAAATGTTTATGTTTCCCTTGTATATTTTAATTAATATTTTAATAGTTTATGTTCGTTTTTAGTCGAGATTTGTATAGTACTAACACTTTTATGTTTTGTAGGCAATGGAAGTTGATCGTGTTCGAAAAGGGCAAAAAACGAGTTAAAAAGAGCCAAAACGGAGATCCGGAACGCGTCAGGAAGGAACCGGTCAGACCAGGCCGGTCTGACCGGCCCCCTTATTGTGACACGCTGCGCCGCGTGACCAGGCACACTATTCCCGTCGCGAGGCGCGTTGGGGTTGTTGGAGGATTTGTTTTTATTACGTTTCTGCTACATGTTGGGCCTTGTTTTGGGTATTTAAACATCTTTAACTTAAACCTGACAATACCCTGAAGCCACCAGACTAATTTGGAGTTTTAGAGAGCATACTTTTGGGTCTTGTGGTGATTTTGAAGATAATCTTTACATATTGTAAACATCTTTATCTTTACATATTGTAAAGATAATCTTCCGAAATTTCTAATGAGCTTGAACGAGTGATTTTTTACATCTTATGTACGTGTTCGGTCGTTTTCATCCATCGATTAGTATCATAACACACCGAAACAAACATCGTGTGTTTTCTATTTCGTAGATTAATATCGAGTTTATCGATCCTCATCAGGAAAAACAAGTGGTATCAGAGCTTTCGGTGCTTCGATTCTACATCTAATCACTGAATATCGTGCTTAATCGTTGCTTCTATCATGTTCGAATTTGATTCCAAATTGTGCGAGTTATTCGATTTGATTTTCATGTGATTCAGATGATTATCAGTTGTTTTTGATGTACGTGATTGTTAAGGATTGATGTACGATGATATAATGCTAAATGTTTATGTTTCCCTTGTATATTTTAATTAATATTTTAATAGTTTATGTTCGTTTTTAGTCGAGATTTGTATAGTACTAACACTTTTATGTTTTATAGGCAATGGAAGTTGATCGTGTTCGAAAAGGGAAAAAAACGAGTTAAAAAGAGCCAAAACGGAGATCCGGAACGCGTCAGGAAGGAACCGGTCAGACCAGGCCGGTCTGACCGGCCCCCTTATTGTGACACGCTGCGCCGCGTGACCAGGCACACTATTCCCGTCGCGAGGCGCGTTGGGGTTGTTGGAGGATTTTTTTTTATTACGTTTCTGCTACATGTTGGGCCTTGTTTTGGGTATTTAAACATCTTTAACTTAAACCTGACAATACCCTGAAGCCACCAGACTAATTTGGAGTTTTAGAGAGCATACTTTAGGGTCTTGTGGTGATTTTGAAGGCAAGAGAACAGCCGGTGAAGAGCTTTACGTTCAAGATCGAAGACTACGGGTTTTATCGCCTTTAATCTTTCGTTTCTCATGCATTCACCATGTTTTCAGTTTTATTTGCTTTGTTTGATTTATATTATATGTTGCTAGGCTAAACCTCATAAACTACCTAGGTCGTGATGAACCTTAGTTCGGTTTGATTTTGTTGGGATTTCTTTTCGTTATGGATTTTATGTTTTAAGTAAAGTGTTGAGTTAGAGTTAATTGATGCGCACGTTTGCTTGGTTTTATTTACTTGGAATTATTGTTTCACATTACCCTTGGTGGTTGTTTCATAGGATAGGGTTTTGTTAGGTCACTTACTGTGTGTTCTTGACTAGTTTATGATTGATATGCATTAAGATCATAGAAACAATAAAACTAATTAAATAGATAAAAGTGAGCTGTTAGCCTAGAAAGTTGTAAGGTGATAGGTTATTGATAGATCTTTGTTGATCAGGATTGCTAGATTTAGTTCTTCGTAAGGAGTCCGCCTATGTTTGATTGTCAGCGTAGTCTATTTAGTCAATTGAGTCTTCTTAACTATCTTTGATTTCCGCGCTGTAAGGTAGGATTTCATCATAAAGATACTTAGACATAAATTATTAAATAACCATAAGGAAGTTTAATTCATAAAACTGGTGAGTCTTAAAACTTGTTTGAAATCCATAGGTGTCTTCTTGAAGGTCAAGGGTCCTGTTCGGGTTTTCTTTCAAGGGTCTATTTTACGATCCCAGTTCTATAACTTAAGTTTCCCATTTGATTGATTGCCGTAACATTGGGGATTCTAGCCTTGGTAGTAATTTTCATCATCTGAGTTAATCTAAGTGTTTTAATAGTTTATTATATTTTATTGAATTAGGGTTAAGTTTATAATATTTAATTAATTAGGTTTTAAGTAATGATTATGTTTTATTATATTTTAATCAATTAGGGTTAGGTTTAGTTAATTAATAATTAGTTTAAAAACCCTCTTCAAACATTATTATTAAATAGTCATGTCTTATAGTTGAGTCTAATATACTAGTTTCATAATTTAAAGAGTCTCGAGGGTTCGATATCCGGACTTACTTAGCTGTACTAGAGTCGACCGGTACACTTGCCGGTTAGTAGTTTAAGTTAAGTTTAAAAATCTAGAGTATTACTTAGTGTCTAGTTTAGCGTAATTTTAGTTAATAAATTATTTGACTACTTTTAGCACAACATACGAGTAGATGTGAGTTCAAATATGTGCTTAATTTGATTTTCGGTGATAATTTTTAAGATTTCAGCGACAGATCACGTTTTTCCGGTGCTTTAATGGATTTCCGACAAACTTCCGGCATGTAACTGAATGTTTCGGCGAACCTAACAAAATTTTTCGGCGATTTATATCAAACTTTTCCAACGAACTCCTATATTCAGGCAACAGTAACTGAATTTCCCGGCAGCCTTCCGACAAAGCTAACGAAATTTTCCGTGATTCTAACTGTAACTTCCGGAATTATCTGTGTTTCATACGTACGTGTATCATGTATCATGCTTTCACTAGTTCAATGTTAATCAAATTTGATTGATTTGTTCACGAATTCTGGTTATTCAATCAGAGCCGTAGCCGTTGTGTTCTGTTTCTCAAAATTTGCTGGCCAGCAAGAACTAGCTTTTCGGATCAGATTTGGTCATTATTGTTGCTGGTTCCTCGATGTGTTTCAGCTCGTAATTCAAGTTCGTTTGGTTATTGATTCATATGTTCCATGAATTCTGATTACGAATCGTTTTGATTCCATGTTATTCCGATTAGCATTTCGTCATCAGTATTCAAGTTATTGAGTTTACGATTTCTGTTTCGGTGTTGTGCTTAACTCAAACGGTTCAGATTTTAGATCCTATTAGCATCCATGTTGTTCCAGTTCGTGTTTGGTATTCGATGTTGTTTATAGTTCAGATTTGTGCTTGATTCCACATTCGCGCCTTTATTTCAGATCATACGCTAAATCGTGTGTTCATTTGCTACATATAAAACACGGACAAAAGTGGTTTTTAAATAAGAGGCAGATTTCGAAAAGTATATTCGTAAGGGCATTTTTGTCAAAAATATTTGTTGATGTTGTGTTTACTGTTTAATGTGCTGATTTATCTATCAAAATAGGTGTTATTGCTGATACACGAGCTGAACGTGCTGTTTGTGAGTTAAAACATGCTGAAACGTGTTAAAATGAGTTGCTTAACATGCTGAAATGGGCCAAAGCGGGTTGAAAGTGCGATTTTTAAGCTGAAACGAGTTATTTTTATGCTAAAATTTGATGTTTTTGCGTTGAAACGTGCTAATAAACGAGTTAAATCTTGCTGAATTGCCGTCAAAAAGCTAAAACTTAATCAATATCGGTTACGTATTACCTTGTTTGAGATAGTATTTTGGACTTTTATCTTCAAGGGAAGTTTTGGTATTTCAAGAATTTGAATCTTTAAACGAGTAAAAGTTTGAGGCTCAGTTCAGATTTGTGGTTTTCCTCGAGTGGCAAAATTTTGGCACTTTGCTAAAGATTGATTGTTGACTTTGTTTGTCAAACGAGCTTAAACGGGGACAAAATTTGTCGTGTTAAACGGACGTCATCTAATCAATATTTTCATCAAACGAGAGAGTATAATTGTTGCATAGTTGCTGATGGAATTTTTGAAAATAGCTGATGACGCTAGTTTAGTAGATAAGAAATTATGGCAGTTTCGTAATATTGCAGTCTCGATCAAAGATGCCATTACAAGTTTGGATCAAGGAAAAATTTTATTCTCATTTCGGTGCTCAGCTCACTTATTCGTTAAGCTTTTCAAAATGTCAGGCGTTTATGTCTTGGATTATCAAAATGCTAAGAAAATGTTGAACTATGATACCAAGTTTGGTTCTCATGCCAAATTCCGCCAAGGCTTATGAATATCTGCGATTTTCCAAAATGGGATTCAAGGTTTAGAGCTTATCTGGGAGCAGTTCATCTGGAATGTGTACAGAGTTTAGATCGTACTTACACAAGATTGTTAGTTGATGCTCATGGGTCTAGTAAAATGGAAAAACAAGCCTTTTAAATGACGGCTGAGGATAGAAAATCTTATGAGATATAAGTAAAGGCATAATCTATGTTGATAATAGCATTATCAGAGTATATTTATTATGATTTCTGTCATATCGAGCAAGTTGATCCTTTGTATCAACAGTTAAAATTTAGAGGTCTTGGTGGTATACCATCAAGAAGCCAAGAAGTATATACTGAAGTTTTAGTATAAGAATTCCATACAAGGACATATGAGATTGTTGAAGAAATTTAGACAACATATTGTCTCTTATTGACTGAAGTGGATCAGTATGAATTGCATGGAGATGAAATGGAAAGGATTAATACTTTGAAGATTGCTCTTCCAAAGTCATACTCAACCTGTGTACGTGTGTTAACTGAAAATGGGTATTTTGAAACTTCGGATCTCAAATGCATAGATTTTGTAGAAAATTTGAGGGAGTGTGAGCTAGAACTTCAAAGGTCATCTAAAGCTAATTAAGAGCCTTCCTTATATGATGAGTCAAAGGATTTGGAGAAAACAGAGCCAGAAGTTGATATTCTTGATAAGTACACCATGAAGTCCTTGAATTATCTGTATGAATCTTATGGAACTGTGATCATGACACATAAAGTTGCATCATGAAAGACTGAACATGAAGATCCAAATGCATTGGAAATTATCATGCCTACCCAGGTGATTCTTCCTGATAATCTTTATGAATCTTATGATTCTACGCCAACATCACCTAAGGTATCTTCTAAACCTGAGAATCCATCACAAATTGAGTTTTCTCATTGTGATGAATACAAGTCTACACTTGAATCAATTCCTCACCACAATGAGCAATTAGTATGGGATTTAACTATCATTCACGATAACTATCGACAAGTAATTGAAATTGATCAACAATCTAAAGATAAGATTTGCCTTGTCTGATAGTAACCATGATTTAAAAGCTGAGGTTTCAGTTAATTTAATCATTATTGAAAATCCGTTTCAAGAGATTTTGAGACTCATAACCAAAATAACTACGCTTGAAAATGAGGTGATGGAGTTAAAGAATAAATTGGGCAAATATAGAAATTCATCTTTTCTACTTAGTGAAATTATTGAAGTTAATAACAATCACCATAATGGTGGTAATACTGGTTTAGGGTTTGTTGAATCCCTTCTCCTTTTTGTGACACTCGTCAATTTCAGGTTAACTCCGTTAATCCGAACTCCGTTAATTCAAACTTAAGATCACACGAACCATAACGCATATCTCATTACATTTAAACTAGGGTTTAAATGACGCATGACAATCACTACACAAGTAGTCTTTCGGAATTTCACCGAAACACACACTAGTCGACTCAAACCATTGGTGAACAAACGATGAATATTATAAACAAGTACTTGATATAATTATGTGTTACGTTTATATGTATAAATGTGTACTTGTATGCATGTCATTATATTATGGAGGTGATTTATGTTTTATGCTAGAATTATACAAAATAGAAGTTGAGGGTGCTAGTTGTAACTTGTCATTTATTTAATTAATATATAAACAACCATAACCATAAACCCTAACCCTCTTCTCCCTCTCCCTCTACCACCTGCGACGGCAGCCCCCCTCCCCCTTGGATCGACCGATTACCACACACACACATACACATACAAGTTGTTTACAAGGTTGTTGAAGGATCCAAGGTGATAACTAGGTAAATAAGCTTCATATCTAATTTATTCTATCATTTAATTGTATGATAAACCTGTAAACATAAACCCTAAGTGTTAAATATGTTGTTTGTTGATGATTTATGGTTACATGCATGATTGTTAGTTCATAGGTTAATTGTTTATTGAGTTTTGATGAAAACTGATGCTGGACAGATTATTGAATTCGTGTTTGGACGACTATAACTCGATGTTAATGTTATGTTTTGATGCGATTGTTGATTTTATAATATACTAGGTCGAGTCTAGTTTCTGAAAAGTCCTAGTTTGTAATTTTTGGACGTATAAAAGTTTGTTTTTATTATTTTACAAAACTGTTGTGCAAGGCTGATTTGGGAGACCTGCTGTTAGTCTGTTTTGCGACTAAGATATCTCATAAACTACAAGACCAAATGGGTTGGTTCCACTTCTGGAAGAAAATATATTGAGTTAGGAATCTAACCCAATTGGTCTTGCATTAATTGGATTTTTCATTTAACAGGAATAACAAATAACATTCTGTTGCGCATGATTCTGACTGCTGTGAGTTTACTGTAATGTTTTGACCATTGTGAGAAATCTATGTGGAATAAAAATACAATAAAAATAGTTCTGGAAACCTAACTCATGTGTGCTTTTGTGACGATTTTTGGTGAATTATTTGATATGTTATGATTTGTTGAATAGAGTAATCTTTCAAGTAGAAATCTGTCCTGATAGAACTAGCTGCTGAACTATATGAAAATACATGAAACGTGCTTATTGCTAGATAATTGCCATGTTTTTGACTAAATTGCCCTTGTGGGGAATGATTGCTAGTAATGTACAATATTAATACTTGACACGTAAGTAGTTGTTCACACATGTAACGTATCACCAATGTGTTTGTTGAGTCACACACAATTCACAAACGAAACACGAAACGTATCTTATGCATAGGTATTATGTGCCGAGTCTAGAGACTCAATAATAGTTCCAACACTTAGAAAATCTCTTCTTGTTTTAGAACGCTAGTGAGGATTTTCTGTGACGCGCATCTCTTGGTTGACTTGTTTTTGAGTTCTTCGCAAACAGTGAGCTTCACGTTTCCCCTTTTACTCTTTTAAACGCTTTTACTTGGGGGAGAATACATACTCCGAAACGCTTTTGATTTTGTTATTAGATTATATATCACTTGTAAAGGCTAAGTGGCAAACGAAACAAATAAAGTCCTTCATAACATCGAACCGTTTAATATTAGATAATAGCGAGTCACTGTTGAGTAGTACTACTGGGTTTGACAAACCCCACCCAACGCTAAACTCGACTGGAGGTCGAGCGGGTGTAATCTTGGCTAACACATTTTCCATGGTCTGGATAGACATGGTGGCAAGGCAATTGATAAACAGTCAGCTTCGGTGTCGAACACTTAGTAATACTTGTTTTATAGGCTAGCTACCTATAGATATATAATTGATTTAACATTATCTGGTAACGCAAACGCAAACGCAAAACCCAAAACGCAAACGCAAAACGCAAACGCAAAACGCAAAACGCAAACGCAAACGCAAACACTTTATTTATATAAACTTGTGAACTCACCAACCCCGTGTTGACACTTTTAGTATGTTATTCTCAGGTAGCCGAGGCGGGCGCGCGGTATAGGAACATGAATTACACTGAACTCTATCGTTTTTGCAAACTCGTTTTTAAACTGTTATTAATTGGGTTTTAAGTCGTCCTGCGTGACGCAACACTTGGTTTATGAATTTACGCTTTTGCACTTATTTACACTCAAATGTTTCGTGGTTTGAAAACTTTACTTATGGTTTGATTATAACTAATGATTCCGATCCTGTTAGTTCACACTCTCTTACGGTAAAACTCCGTTATTGGATTTTGAGGGTGTGACACTTTTCATAATGATTACACCATACGACCAGACATGGTAGATCTAAAGAAGTGGACATTAACTATCCACTGACAATAGATCCTCCTGTGACTGTTAGTGAGGTCAAAAATAAACAATGACGAGAAAGTTAAACTAATTGAGCCAAAGAGGATTATTAAGAAAGAAACAAATTGTTTAACTCCAAAATCTCATATTCAAAGCAATATGGTTTTCTGTCAGAACAATAATGATGTTTTTATTAAAAATGTGGTTGAACCAGTGGTGGTTCACAAGAATGAAAATATACCTATTGAAAATCATATTCATTGTGAACCACAAAATGTTGAGAAATCAAAAACTGGTAAACCAAAATTTGTTGTTACACCAAGGACATGTGAGAAGAAAGTTGTTTCTGAAAAGATTTCAAAATCGAGTGTTAAGGGTAAAATCTGGAAAGTTTATAAATTAAAAGGTGTTGACAAGATGTTTGTTGATGAGCTATTTCCGATAGCTCTTATTAAACCTGAGTGTGTTGAAAAATTCAGTTTTAGTTAATTGTGATACATCAATGATGCCTATTGGGGAATATTGGGGAAAGGAAAAAGATAAATCAAAACCCCAATAGGACTCCAAACCAATGTTGTTTCAATAGAACAAATTCGTCAAATCTATTGGTTCTGATGTATTGAAAAATTTTTCACAATGATCAAATCTTGATTTTTTCCAAAAGAAAAATTATGAAAAATTCAACCCTTTGCGACTAAGCTTGTAACGGAATCATCTTCAGCGTGGGTTGAATTGATAAAATGTTTTTACTGCAATGTTAAAGGGTATTTGATAGTTGATTGTCCTTATAGAAGAAGACTCAAATTTCCTGATGCTTTTAACAAGGTTTCATTAACTTTTGTGCAATTAGAGACACTTGAACAAAAATCTAAACAACAAAGAGTTTACATTAATCCATTGTTAAAATCTCCTGAAAATTCTCACAATTCTTACGATGTTAAAGCTTTGAGACACACAAGCTGATATAATGATACCAGCTTGGAAACTAAAGATTCCAACTGCATGTGCTGAACATGTTAAGGATACTGGTCGACCAACGACTATGGTCTGGGTTCCATTTTCTTATTAAATTATTTAATTTTTCTGCAGGGATATCGAAGAAGATCTATCAACGTATATGGATTGTTGCTAAATAAAATTTTTTGATAGTAGATTATCTCGACATATTGGTTTAGTTTGATTTGATTGTTACTTGCAAAGATTTAAAATTTATTAAAATTTTAACCTAAAAACTTGTTCATCATTCACATTTTTAAATGCAAGATTTCTTTTTTGGTGAACAAGATTTTCAAAAGATTTTTTTCCATATTGAAATATCGTTTTTTTTTCGTTATTTTTCTGCAAATTTATATAGTGTGTATATTTTTAGGGGGGAGAAAATGAGAAAAATCCAAAAATACTGTATGAAAAAATATAAAAATATAAAAATATGAAAACATAAAATTTGATAAATTGATCTGACTAATATGGGAAATGATGGTACATTGACTTAGAGGACCTATCACATGAATAATTAGACTAAAATTTGTCATAAGCTCAACTATATGATGTGTATGATAGGCTTAACAAATCCTATAAGTATTGAAAGATATAAACCTAAATGCTTACCAAATCTAGTGGTATTACATCTTGATGCTCAGTTAATGTGTGTTTTAAGTACCACAAAGTTTATGGATTGTTGTGTGTACATGGTTCATTTTCCCAAGAAATTCAACTTATTTTTTTCTTTTATTTTGAAAAGAAATTCAACTTCATTTTTCTTTATTTTTGCTTAAGTCTTGGATCCTCTCTGCGTGTAGTAATACCGATATGAGGGTTAAGACCAAAGTATTCTGCTTTATTTTCTTGGTGTTTCGTACAAGTCCTGGACCTTCTCCGCGTATACTATAAGCACAAACATGTGAAAGTCATGTATCGAACTTGATGTTAAGGCCATGCTTCAACTTATTTTATCTTTTTATTTTGTTAAAATGAAACTTTATCTGCGTGTAGAAATACCCACCTTAAGGAAAAATTTTAACCTTCAGCTTTATTTTCTTTTTGTTATTTTTGCATGGTAACAGCTAATCAGGTTAAGAAAAGATAAATGTATTACATGTTAATATCACTGTATAAGATATACAAATTGTGTCTGATAGATGGGGTTCACATAAGATTTGTGCTTAATTTAATCCTAATACGTATCGTAAACCTACAGATTGATCTGTATAAAGTTTAAAGTGGACAATTATATTTGCAATCATCTTTGGATATTTGCATAATAATGTCAAAATTGATGTGGAGTCTAGGTCATTACTAGTCAATATGATCCCATGTTGTGACTTTTTTCACAAAAATATAAATTATTTTAGGTGTGTTTTGACATAAACTTTGAAAAATCAAAAATATTTTGGGTTTTATTTTAGCATAAAGTTTGTAAAAGCCAACACGATTTTTCTTTCCAATTTATTTTTGATCTTCCGCCAAGTGACATACAATTACAAATTGTTTTGCTGCGTTATTAAAATGTTTTCACCATTACACATTTCTATTCATACAATTTTGTGCTCAAATTCTAAATCAAGATAGACTTTACAGTTTATTGATGGAATGCGTTGATTGACTGCAGTTATGATAAGAGTGATGATTATTCGATCCTTGAATCTTCTCAAGATGGTGAATTTAAGTTATGGTAGAGTATTCTAGTTAAGGGGGAGTGAAAATTTTGATCGTGTGTACAAGATTGATGTTGATAAAGATTGGAGACGTACAACTAATGCCAAGGGGCAGTTTTTTGGTGCATTTTCTTCATGGAATTATATGTATAAAGACACACATGAAGATCAAGTGAAAGACCAACTTAAAGCGACAAAGAGTAACGGTTAACGAACTCCAAGAATTGTCAAGGGGGGTCTGTTAGTACATGAAATGTGATAAGTGTTGGGAGATGAACAAACGAGTCGCTTAGTCTTTGTTAAAGATGAAAGATGAGCATTAAAGAATTAGCACGAATGAGAAAGCATACAAGTTAACAAATGGAAGGAAACAAGTTTAACGAATGATGATGTAAAGGAATAAATGAGGTGTGATTGGAATGCGTGCATGAGTAACTAATGTGAGATCAAGGACTAACGAATGTGCATGTCTAGTTAGCGAATGCGTGTTGTGTATAAAAAGTAGTTCTTATTTTTCATTTCATAACCGTTCATTCTTACGAGACACATATTTGTAAGGCCCCGTTGTTGGTGCCCTACATTGGACGTTGGATTTACTCATAAACACAATTCTAAATTTCAGAGTTGAATTAAACATTCGTGGAATATTAAAACTTTCACAAACATTACATGATAATTCATAACATGTCTTAAAACATTCTTGTCTTTCAAAATTAAAACATTAAGTATAAAACAACATGAGTCTTCAGATGCCAGACTCTTATTCATCTGCCATGTGTCCCCGCTCAAGCCAGCTGTCTCATCCTACTCACCTGCGTGCATACTAAAAGTCAGCTACGCTGAGTGAGTTCTAATTAATCATACAACATACAATTAGTTCACATACTTGCACACATGCCCGAAGGTTTGTACACCATTCATTCTTAACCTATTCACATTACTTTCTTACATACGTTCATACATTCATTCTTCATACTTTCTTTACCTTCATAATACATGCGTAACTATCCATACTACTTAAGAGCATTCCGCCCTATAACCTCACAGATATTATAAGGGTCTGGTCCCCAACATCACAGATATTATTAGGATTCGGTCCATATCCTCACAGATATCATTAGGGTCTGGTCCCTATCCTCACAGATATTATTTGGGTGTGGTCCCTTTGTTCCGTGCAACCATACCATACCTTTCTTTACATACTTTCCTTAACAATACGTGCAATATCCGAAGATCGTTCATGTACTATCAATCATACATATATAATATAGCATACATACATCATTCATACATCATATATAGCAATCATATCTTTAAACTATCACCTGGCGGTACATGCAATATCCGAAGATCGTTCACGCACCGTCAGGCATTCATTCATACATGGATCATACAAGGCATACACTTACCACTTAAGGTAAGTGTATTAACTATCTCATTGAGTATGCACACATTAATTCTTCATACTTTCTTTACCTTCATAGTACATGCATAACTATCCATACTACTTAAGAGCCTTCCGCCCTATAACCTCACAGATATTATAAGGGTCTGGTCCCCACCATCACATATATTATTAGGGTCTTGTCCCTATCTTCACAGATATTATTAGGGTCTGGTCCCTATCCTCACAGATATTATCAGGGCCTGGTCCCTATCCACATATATATTATTAGGGTGTGGTCCCTTTGTTCCGTGCAACCATACCATACATTTCTTTACATACTTTCCTTAAAAATACGTGCAATATCCGAAGATCGTTCAAGTACTATCAATCATTCATATATAATATAGCATAGATACATCATTCATACATCATATATAGCAATCATATCTTTAAACTACCACCTGGCGGTACATGCAATATCCGAAGATCGTCCACGCACCGTCAAGCATTCATTCATACATGGATCATACAAGGCATACACTTACCACATAAGGTAAGTGTATTTACTATCTCATTGAGTATGCACACAGCCCCAAAAACATAACAAGGAAGTGGGGCTAGAAATTAATCTGAACTCGGTTACGTTCACCGTTTATGGTTATTCCTTTCTTTAGTTGTGCGCGACTAACTGTATAAAAATTATACATATCAATTAACTATCACTACCCATATCGTATTTCTAGTTTAATTATAACCCTCAACGAATGGGGGTCCGGGGGCAACGCCCCTAGCAGCGGGGTCTAGGGGCAGCAGCCCCTAGCAGGGTCCAAGGGGCAGAGCCCCTGGCAAGGTCCAAGGTTTAATCCATTTTATTACAAGTCCAGGGACCTTTATGTCATTCTTTTAAACTTTAATTCGTTAGCCAATTCTTTAACAAATGGGGCTCATTCGTTACTTCTTGACTTTATATTGAATTGAATCTTTATAACGAACCGGTCTGTATAACGAATTGAACCTTTATAACGAACCGGTCTGTATAACGAATTGAACCTTTATAACGAACCGATCTGTATAACGAATTGAACCTTTATAGCGAACCGGTCTGTATAACGAATTGAACCTTTATAACGAACTGGGGGTTCATTCGTCAGTTCTCCGTTAACGAATTACTTAACGAATGGCTTAACGAGCTGCTTCTAATTTGTTATAACGAACTGCTTCTAATTCGTTATTTCAACTTAACGAATGGTCATGACGAATTAATGCTAGCTCGTTATTTCCCCGCTAACGAATTATGGTTAGGTTAGAGAATGTCAGAAACATTCTCTTACATTCCATTATTCTCGTATACCTTTTCCGGCGTCGCCTTTCCGGCGCCGTCATCGCCGGAAAAACGGGCGGTGGCCGGAAAAACGTATTTTCGCACCATTTTCGCTGTTTTTCGTCTCATTTGACCCAGATCTGAGCTAGGGTGACCCCTAAGCTCATCTTTTGACCCGTTTATACCCGATCTCATCCGGATCTCGTGACTTTAACGGTTGAGGGTGTCGGCTCATCGTTTCGCGGCTATACCTAGCGGGTTTGGATCCGTACAATATCATACTATCATTACCTCGGGTCGGGATCGATTCTTCTTCTTGGTTTCGGTTAAAGAAACAGAGAAAGATGAGAGAGAGCTTACGTGTGTGTTTTTTATGGTGTATGGAATATGTGAAATGAATGGATTATGGAGTAATTATTGTTTATATATGATGGGTCATGAGCTTAAGCCCATGGTCTTTATTTCTTCCTTTTTAACCCAAGTCCATAACTCATATCCATTTAACCCAACACAAGCCCAACTCATAGTAACTCATATTTAATTTATTAACCGAAACGAGAAAAGGGGATGTTACAATATTGTAACGATAATCTTTCGAAATTTCTAATGAGCTTGAACGAGTGATTATTTACATCTTGTGTATGTGCTCGGTCGTTTTCATCCATCGATTAGTAGCGAAACACACCGAAAAAAACATCATGTGTTTTCGGTTTTGTATATCAATATCGCGTTCATCGATCCTCATCTGGAAAAAACACTTATCTTTATATAGATGACATTCTTTTGACAGTTATATATTTAATAAGTCAAAGCATTGTTCGTACATACTTTGATATGATATATCTTAGAGAGATCCCTGAGATAGACCAAAAGATACGTTAGTCTTGTTCCATAAGTTTTGCCTTAAATGGGTCCATACACATATAACAAACAATATTGCTCTCTTTATAGGATAGTATGATCGTTGAGATTATTTTCTTATGCTTCATTAAGTATAAGACGTATGTAGGTTCAAGTCTATACTCGTTCAGATATTACTCAAATTGCAACACACTAGATATCTCTAGATTAATGTGAAGCATCTAAAAAAGTATTGCGATATTTTTAAAGGAAACGAAAAACTATAATTTAAAAGAAGAAGTGAGAATTCAAATCGGTTGATTACTCTAAACTTTGGCATATTCAAAGATAAGAAAATGTGATTTTCGTGATATATTCTTATGTCAGCAGTTAAATCTATCCCATGGAGGAGTCACAATGAATTGATAACAACAATATGAGTTATAATGACATAATATGTTGATTAATCACAACACAATTATAAATAAATGTTGTTAAAATTTATCAGTGGACCCATACTTTATTAACTCCATAAAAATCATATTAAAGGCTTACTTTAACAAAGTCAGTTACCATATTTTTTCAAACAGTAACAGTTTGATAGGTGATGCACTAAAATTTCGATATGAAATTAATTATTCGTTTATAAACGAAATGAGGAAACTAAATTTTCGTAACGAATTCATTCATGATATGCTTATGGTCCGATAACTAAAAGTCTATCGTAAGCACTTAATAATTAAGACGGGATTACTAATGACCATGTATATTTGCATATCGTACTACGAATGACTAATTATTAATTTTCCTCAGTTGTGATTTTGTATGTCTCATAATGTGTCTACATGCATAATGACATATAGACGAATTAATGTACAAATCAAACGTTTTAAATGGTTTACTTGAAAATTTTGATCATGACTACTTATGTTTTAAAATAAGGACGTATTATTGTATATTTAATTGGGGGGTGGGGAGGGGGGACTTGAGCTAATGTTCAATTCAGTGACTGTATTTTTCTGCTCAAGTTTGAGTTTAAAGCTAAATTGTATATTAACTCCCGATCAGGCTTATCTAATACTCATAATAAATTATTACTCGGCCAAGTGGGAAAATGAAAGAACAAATATTAATATCTGTTTATTTATATGTGGCCATTATAATTATTTATATAATATTAGATCAAATTATACATTACCATATAATAGTTTGGTAATTGTTGATGGGTCATATTATCTTTAATTAACCAATAAAGGGTTTCCATTGAGTGTATATAAAGAGAGATAAAAATTAATATCATAACCTAATCAAAAAACGCATACAATTTTATGTGTCTCCTCTATTCCAAACCATGTTTCTTTGCAGAATGCTGACCTCATCCTTAACTATACATCATAAAAGGGAAATCTGTCAGGATATCAAACATGTTCATGGGTTTATTATTAATTATGTATTCTCTTACTTACATGAAAAGATAATCAATATTTTATTCTAGACATTTTATTAATGGTGAAAAAAGGGGTATGAACCCGTAATTAACAAAAATACCCGATTTTAAGTTTTGCTATGGAATTACAAGAAGATTTTTATTTTATATCAAACAAATCGTCGAATTTAACAAACATTTACTCAATTTATAGAGCTTTATATAAAAAACTAGTCAGACATCGCACATACATTAATAAATGTATAATGCAACTTCAAGTAGTAGCCACGATAGAAACTTAGATGTACGTTTATTTAAACTAGTAACGATCCAAAGGTTTAAACACATAAAACATAATACACTACGATAGCTTTACCACCACACCACCTTACTTTTTCCGTTGTTTAATTTAGTATGAAATCTATATATACGAAAAACTATTTCTATTTAAAAAATGGAACAAAAAACACCAAAAACGAAAAAAAAAAACCGAAAAAACACCAAAACCGACTAAATGAAGATTCAAACTCGGGTCTGCAACTTACAACAACGCAGCAATACTACCACACCAGCTTCCATTTTGTCATTGTTATTAGTTTCAATTCAGTAAATACAAAAACATATTTCAAAATATAAAAAAAATGGGTTAGTGGCTGGTACATGGTGGTAGGGGTGTTAATCGGGTCAACCCAATCGGGTTTCGGGTTAATCAAGTTTTGAGAAAAAATAAATCTAACACGCAACCCGACCCTATTAAGGTTAGGGTTTGTCAGGTTTCGGGTTAGTTGGTTCAGGCTAGTCGGGTTAGTTGAGTTACTCAATATTTTGAGTAAAATTTAACGTCAATATAACTTAAAGAAACGAAAAATTCTTCAAGGTATACTTTTGACTCCTTGTTGGTGCAAGGAAATCTTTGTGTCTAAGTTGATGGAGGAGGTCAAGTCTTTGAATTTCCTTTGGGTAAAAAAAATATATACTTTGTCTTTTAATTTTGTGAGTTAGTGTAATTTTTCCTGTAGTTTATCTTTTTGAACAACAGAGGATCTCACGTGTAAACCTATTATTTTCGGGACAATATTCAAGGTCGACTGCTGTGACAATGTACACCTGATACACGAGAACTGATGGAATCCGTAAACCCTTACGTATGTTGGGTTCGTACCCAGATGTCCAATAGGGAGGCAGAGTTTACCTTGATGAATGTTAGTTGTTATTTGAGAAAACATATATGCATAAATAGATAAGTGTAAGGGTGCAAAATGTAACATACGTGAAAGTGGCAAAACAAAAGAAAACCCAACCGATTCAGCCTCTCTTGCTCTCTAGAAATTAGGGTTGAATCACAATCAATATCATCACAATTCTGATTCATCTTGATCTGATCTTGTTGACTTGTATAAGTATGGATCAGCTTATGGGTAAGTTCGGAAGTTACTGGCTCGGTAACAAAGCCAACTAAGAACTTAACTCAGTCGGCGATGATATCAACGTAACCACCCATCTCCATCTCTCTTTTATTTATAATTGTTTCTTTCAAATCTTAACTTAAATTGGGGGTGTTGACTATGCTTGGTTTAGTTTTGACTTTAGATTCTAGTTACTCTTGCTTTTGGGTTACATCTTATCTTTGATGAACCAAAGTTTTATCAATTTTGGGGTTTTTTTTTTTTTTTTTTTTTATCAAACCCACCTTGCAAATGTTTGTGGTTGTTATTTTTTTAAATAAATTCATACGAGTTTCAGATTTTTCGGAAAGAAATGGATTTGAACTTACCATGTATGTGCATTTGCCCTGTGGTGTCTTTTGTTCTTTGGATAATTTGCTTGTATACGAGAATCAACTGATATTGAGTTTACTTAGATTCTTATCTTTAGAGACGGAAACTAGGGCTCACAAATCGTAAGTGTCAAACATGATTACGACTTATTTAACTACTTTATATCCCATGTCTATAACACAGCTTTAAGTTTCATGTACCAATAAGGAGCCTAACCAACTAATTTCAGTTATTTCAAAATTTTAAAATATTAAACAGGTGCCACCAATTGCTGACCCATTCGGAAGCAAAGATTTACTTAGCAACACCTGCTTAATTTATATGTTACAAAGCATGAGGGTTAAGATCCTGTGTTTTCGATTGTTTGATGCAGATTTGATTTTTTACTAAAAGTGGATGAATTATAATAATTAATTGATTATTGATTCTTTCTTAGAGTTTGCAAAGTAGTATTTCGGGTGGAGCAACCTGGTTTGTCAACAAAATGAAAGGTTCGTTTTTCTATGTTTATTCTTTCTATGGTAACTAATTTCAAGTTGAACGCACAATTTGCTTTTGGACACATATAAGGGAAATATTTAATTTTGCATGGTAACTATCTATTTTTTCCTCATATACATCAGTTATTGAAGTTTGCTTCATAATGTGATTTCATTAAAATGTTTTGTTAAGTTAGGGCTATAAATGGTGGCACTGTAAAAGTTATATGAGCAATGACTAATCGTTTGTCAAAATGATATTGGCCCCCTTGTCTTCGCCTTACTGTTTATAAGAATATAATATCGAATCGATTGGAAGGAGAACCCTATATATAGAAAATAAACTTAAAACTCCAAAACTTAATTTGGCCTGTGGGCTTAACATAAGTAAACCCTAATTCTCCAATAAAAACTACTATAAAAAACGTAGAAAGCATTTTATAATTGGTCGAAAGGGTGAAATTGCCAATCTGCTTAAAGTGCATTTTTCTCGTCTAGTGGCAATTATTTTTTTTAGGACAGGGTATTAATTGTCATTGTTTAACCGGTTTGACTAAACGTTTTGACTCGTTACTAAATGCTTTCTATGTTTTTTATAGCATTTAATAATCGGTCAAAACGATAAAATGCTAAATATCAAACCTGTTTGATTAAACGAGTCATGTTCTGGTTGGCTTGTTTAATCCATTTAATAAAACATGCTGACTCGTCAACCCATTTACGGTCCGTTTAATTAAGTAGGCTGTCCCGGAAAGTTGTTTACGGCCTTTAAAATCATTTCTTACGACTTTAAAACCAATTTAGTCTGTTTACAACTTGATCACATCCTGCTAACACATCAACCCGTTTAGGTCGTTTTTATAAATGGTTCAGTGTGTCTTGTAATCCTGTTTATTTTGCACGATTTTAAGTGTGCCTAAATTAAGGTTGATGTTTTTGACACAATTAAGTGTATGGTCAGTGGCGGACCCAAGAAATTTTCTCAAAGTGGTCTGAAAGTTTTTGTTTCTGTACACAATATCGCTATATAATATTTTTTTTTTGGTCCGGAATTGCGTTGGATATATATGTAGAAAAAATGATAATCAAACAAAGCATTATATTACCAAAAAAAAATGAAAGAAAAGTACGAGAAACTTTTTTAAGTGCATAATTATTGTACAATATATCTAGCTTTGTTCTTTATAAGTTTTCATTCTTTGAAATTAAACCAAAACAACATCTAGTTTGACATTTATAAGCAAGTTTTTTTCAATGAAACAAATAAAACGATCGTTGAAACTCTCATCACTCATCTGATTACGCAAATCGGACTTCACGTACTCCATTTCCGAAAAGCAAATTTCAAAGCTTACGGTTACAACGGGTAATAATGATACGAGAGCTAACTTTAATTAACGAATAAACAATACACCAATGCAAATGAAGTGAGCAAAATAATGTATAACCGAAACATTTAATTTTAAGATTAAAACACTTAATCTATTGAATTCACCAGACATATTACTTCCGCAATCATAATCCTTTTTTTTTAATTAGCTTAAATGTAGATTAGGTTAGGAGTTTGAGACTTGTGCATAAAATTGAGCATAAGTTAATTGAGCATTTGAGCTTTAGAGCATTCTCATCCCATTCTCCATCCTCATCTATATAATTACACTAAAAAACACTACATTTCTCTCTCCTGTTCAATTAAATAATATGTTTTATACCATTATCATTACAGTTTTCTCTCTCCTCTACTCACAACCAATCCAACAAATTTTAAAAAATAAATAGAGGCAAACAATGTTTCCTAAATGTTTCCCCAAATTTACAAAAAATCACTACATTTCTCTCTCCACCCTATAATTTACACTCACAATCACTCATAACTCCACCCCATAATTTATAAACTTCCCACACACAATTATAGGGAATGGGATGTGAATGCTCTTAAACATGTATTTAAATTGTTTCCTATTAAACTCAAATTTAGTTGCTATATCATTTATATACATTTATATAATTATAGTTGTATATATGTAAAAGTAAAAAAAAGATTATTAGGGCCGGTCTCAAATTTCATGAGGTCGTTCTCGAACTTCCATTGGGGTTGTGTCGTTCTCGAAATCACACAGGGGTCGGGGTCAAAATTATACATGGGTCGGTCAGGATTTTAACACATACATACTAGTAAAAAAAATTCACAGGGGTCGGCCGAACCCCCTATCCAAAGGGTAGGTACGCCACTGTGTATCGTGTTTGGGTTCACCAATTCAGTCCAAGTTAGTTCTCTAGCCAGGGTTAATATTGTGATTTTACGTTTGCAGGAAAAATGCAAAAGCCACTAACTGAACTACTCAAGGAACACGACTTGCCAGTGGGTATATTCCCTCGCGATGCCACAAATTACGAGTTTGATGAACAAACCAAAAAGCTAACCGTCTTCATACCCACAATCTGTGAAGTCGGTTACAGAGACTCACCCATTTTAAGGTTTGCAACCAGTGTAACTGGTTACCTTGAGAAAGGAAAGTTAACTGATATAGAAGGACTCAAGACAAAAGTTATGATTTGGGTTAAAGTGACTTGCATCCCTTCTGAAGGGTCCAAGCTGCATTTCACTGCTGGGTTGAAGAAGTCGAGAAGTAGACAGGCGTATGATGTTTGTAGGGATGGTATTGCGGTGGATAAGTTCTGAGCCGGGTTGGGTTATGGTATGTTTCTGAGGCTTGTTTATGTTTTTGTTTGGTTATGTGAAAACTATGGGACTCTAATGAAGTGTTATATGTTTGGTTATGTATGTTGTTTGTGGATGAAATAATGAAAATTGTATAGGTTTTGAATGTTTTGGTGATTTTTTGTGTTTTTGGTAGTTGGGTATTTATGTGATATATAGGGAGAGTAAAGATGTGACTTTGAGTTAAGCCCCAGCTTGATTTGGCCTTCAAAGTAGGAGCTCAAAGCTTGACTTGGGCTTAATTTCTCTTTAAAGCTCGAGCTGTGACTTTTGAGCATGAATCGACTTTTATATGTGTATTCAGTCATATCAACTTGATATGAGTTTTGTTTTTAACATTCTACAACCCTATTCTGCATGTCTTAATTTTTTTTTTCTGTGCATGAAATACAAACTGACATGTCTAATTCTCATTGTTGTTTTCGGTCTACAGTTTCTGAAAATTTCAATATAGTTAATATTGCTTATTTCATTTATACAGTTTTTATGTTAATTTTTCCAAAATGACTGTCTTACGCTTCTTTAAATAACAACGAAAACTATCAAAACACCCTAAATGAAGAGCCTCTCTTGGTTTTAAGAAGCGAGAGAAACGTATTGTGGCGCAAAAGGCAAAAGCGCACATTTTTCATAGTGCAGGCACAATGTTCTTTTATATCTATTGAAGCATCCACAATGATTCTTAGGGTGTTTTTGAAGATAAAGAGGTGATGTGGATAGAGGTGCACAATATCGGGTATTGTTAAAACCCGGAACCGGTTCCTACCTGGTTTCGGGTATGGTCAACAAAAGTCAAACCAGGTTTGGGTAGGAACCGGTTTTGGGTATAGTCGGGTATTTGACCAAGTTTTGACTGGTTCCTCCGGGTTTTTTCCACCGGTTCCGGGTACGGCTCCGAGGAAAAATCTTATACCTGGTCCTACCCGCGGGTAGGGTATGGGTAGGAACCGGTTCCGGGTCGGTTCCGCCAGGTCGGGTTCGGAACCGGTTATTTTGTGCACCTCTAGATGTGGATGAGAGAGGGTATTATGTGAAGGAGAGAGGGCGGGGTGAGATTTTTGAGGAATAATGCACTAATACCTTAGGTTTGGATGAGTTGGCAAAATAGACAAACAAGGTGGGCTCAATTCATTGTTGTGGGATCAAAGTTTGTGGGATTGCGGTTGATTCTGCAGACGTGCAACAAACAAGGGGTGGTGGGTTCATTTTATCACCCTCTCACATGCATATGTACATTATATATATATATATATATATATATATATATATATATATATATATAGGTATTGGATCATTTCAGAAGTTTTTTTACAGCGAGAAGTGCGATAAGTGAATGTGTAACTCGATTAATCCCTAATTTAACTCCATTTCTTATGTGTAGGTGCGTTGTGTAGGTGCGTATGTACGTGTGTAGGTACGTATGTTTGTATATGTGTACGTATGTTTGTATGGGTGTAGGTACGTAGGTTTCAATGTGGCTTGATACATTTGTATGTGTATATGTAGGTTTGAATGTGTATTAAGACATAAATACAACCAGCCTACATACATGTAGGTAACATCATAAGTAAGGGAGTGAAAAATTGGGGATTAATGAAGTTACACATTCACTTCTCGCACCTCTCGCTGTAATATCACTTCTCGCAAGATCCATCCCCGATATATATATATATATATATATATATATATATATATATATATATATATATATATATATAAAAGGGTTTAAATAAGAATATATAGTTTCGTAAGAATAATAAGAGCCAATAAGTATTTGACATGTGGCATTACACTAAATTTACAATCAAGGGTAGTAAGGTAATTTTATAGTTTCTTTTAATTATATTTAAAAATACAAATAACTACTGATTTCCTACAATCAAGGAAATACGTGACTTTTGTAATTGAGTATGCTCATCAATTCATAACTACATCGTCAAAGTAGGATTTTTTTCAAATACTAATAATAATAACATGAATTCATAAATCACAGATTTATTTTGTTTGTTATAAATAAATGCTAACTTTACAAAGGTTGTCATTTTTATTATTATTATTATTATTTTTAGTTTGCTAGTTCATAAATTTGTAGTGTTTGTCCATCTTATAGTTTCTTTTGTATATATATATATGGTTTTGGTTTATAAATGTCGTTTTTTTTTCATAAAAATATGTTTGATTGTTGGTTTAATAATATTATTATAGTTAATATTATCATAGTTTCATAATATGCACATTTATAATTTGTATAAATGCCGTTCAAAATAATAATTTTTATAAATGTTATATTTATTCAAATATAGATGGTTTTCTAATACTATCTTCACTCAAAGTAATAGATCGTGTAAAAAATAGACATAACGGTTATTCTTACCTATTGTGATTTGACTAACTAATGGCAGTTACTTGTTTTTAAAACACACTATGGACGATTTTGTCCCTCAAAACACTATAATGGAACACCAAATCTAAAACACTATGTGGTTTTTTGGTTAGTTTTAATCGCAACCCTTGGATGCCTTGATCTAATGGTCTATAATTATTCCTAGTCTTTTTAGAAAACATTGTGTTTTTACAATAGGGGAAAGTAAATACGGTGCTGTGAACCGTGTAACCTTATACGTAAAACCCATCAAAACTACGTAGTTTTGATAAAAAAAAAAAAAACCCAAAAAACATAAATCAATTACATAGAAAAAACACGTACCTGCTCTTTGCTCTCTTATGCTTCATTGCAAACCACGAACGATTAACAATTAACAAGGACGAAGATTGATGCAGTAGACTACAAAGCAATTAATCGTGCTCTTATAATCGATCAGGTAGGTTCTGATATACTATGATTGTATCTCCTATTTCTCTCTATTTACTTGATTAGATCAGCAAAGTGGTTAATCAATCGGTCTTAAGAAGTTTGTGTACTAATCCACATTCTGATTCTCTGATTCTTTCTTTCACTTGTTGATTATTAGTTTACATGTTCCAATATTTTTCTTTTGCTGATACAGGAAATCCACACCATAATGGATTTAGCAACTGTTCAATCAGAGACTGAAGCTTTTGAAAGAAATCTTATCGAACATATTGATGCAAACGGGTATTTTGGTCATAAATAACGGTTCCAATTCTGAAGTAGAGGAGACAGAAATTGTAAACTTGGATTCTGGGGTTGAAAAAGAAGTAACAAATGAAGTAATTGGGCAGGTTTTCGATACTCCTGATGACGCATATGAATTCTATAATGGTTATAGGTTTTTACATGGTTTTGGAATACGTAAATGTGCGGCTCATAAAAATAAAACAACAAATGAGGCTTATCGAAGGAAATATGTATGCAACAAAGAGGGGTTTAAATATTTGAAGCGTGATGGTTCTGCGGGAGAAGCTAAGAAACGTCGCAGGGATTTGAGGACCGGATGTGAAGCGTTTCTTCGGATTTCAAAAGGTAAAGATGGGAAATGGTCCGTTGATGCATTTAACAATGCACACAACCATGAACTAATCGTTAGTCCAACAAAGGTAATGAAACACAGGTCTCATGGGAAGTTTCACCGCTCACTGGTTTGCAAATCTCTGATGTTGGAACTTGGTCAATCCGGGTTGAGACCTTGTCAAATCAAGAAGGTCGTAAATACTATGAAAAATCCAAGTGAAAATGATGTTACGTCAAAACAATGTTCTGATATCTTAGGTGAACAACGAAAACAATACAAGGGTAAAGAGTTTTATGGTCTTATTAAACATTTCCAAGATAAATTACTAGAAGACCGTGACCTTTATTTTGTTGTCGATTTATTTGACGATGGGTCTCCTAGAAATATTTTTTGGGCAGATGGGAGATCAAGAGACTTATATATAAAATTTGCGGACGTTGTTGTGTTTGATGTCACATATATGACCAACAAGTTTATAATGCCATTTGCTCCATTTGTCGGGGTGAATCATCACCGCCAATCCGTGCTTTTTGCTGGTGTGTTGTTGGAGAATGAGAAACAAGAGACTTTTGAATGGTTATTTGAAAATTTCTTAAAGTGCATGTTTAATAAGCATCCATTGGCAATAATTACTGATCAAGAAAAAGCTATTGGAAATGCAATTAAAAGAGTCTTTCCAAAAACCCGACATCGTTTCTGTTCATGGCATATAAAGAAACATCAGATTGAACATCTTCGAGCACTTACAGTTCGTTATTGTGACATTGAAGAGCCATACAAGCAGTGGATAAAGAGTAATACTGTTGAAGAATTTGAAAATCAATGGGAATTTTTATGTGGTAAATACCAATTTGAAAGTGGTAGTTGGATAACAGAGATGTATAATCAACGCAAGTATTGGGCTAAAGCCTTCTTGAAATATTTTTTTTTGCTGGCATGACATCAAGTGGAAGAAGCGAGAGCATTCATTCTTTTTTTGATGGATTTGTGAATTCAAATACCATGGTGAATGAGTTTGTGATCCACTATGATAAAGCTGTTGCTTGCCGAAGGGGTTCCGAAAACGATGAAGACTTCAGGACCATGGACTCAAAGCAGAATCTTTCTTCTGTAAGTATGATAGAGAAAAAAGCAAGTCAACGTTACACTAGGAAGCTCTTTGATATATTCAAGAAAGAATGGACCGAAGCTACCCTTAATTTAACCCATGAGACGATAAGCAAAACTTTAGAAGAAATCAAATATAAGGTTGGACAACTTGATATTGATAAAATATACTGGAGAACTGTTACCTTTCGACTCTCAGATAAGATAGATGTAACATGTTCATGTGCAAAGTTTGAAACAGACGGGATATTATGCAAGCATATATTATATGTGTTGAAGAAGAGGAATATTGAAACCATTCCTGATCATTATATTTTACCTAGGTGAACACTGGATGTTAGGTATAAATCTGATAATCACACGATTGCGATTGAAGACACAAATACTGGAAATGAAGTTAGTGCGTTAACTTTATGGCGTGTTCAGTCAAACTTTAGAAAAGCAATTGAACATGCAAGAGATTCCCCATGTGAAATAAAGAAACTAAATTCCATCTTGGTAAGCTTTTTAGAAGAACAAAGTGTTCAAACACATTCCAAACAGTTGGAATGTGTTGTACAGAATTTTAATGTGGGAAGTTCGCAAGTAAACTTGATGCCTCAAATTTCTAGTCGTGATCCACAAGTTAAAACAAATAATAAAGGTCGTCCCAAAAGTGCAACTAGAATCAAGTTTTCCCTGGAACACCAAAAAAGAAAATTTGTTCTTACTGCAAACAACCGGGACATTACATCACCGGATGTCCGAAAAAAAAGGAGGTAAATATGTATTTACTAATAAATAGTGGTTGTTAGTATGGTACTTACATTAATTTTTTTTTGCAGGACGATGAGTCGTTAGTGAGAAGAGAATGATGATATGTGAATCGACTTGGAGAGCTGATAGTTTTGGAGAGTTACTATGGTGGCACTTCTTTGACTAGCGCACGAAATAAACTTGCTGATGTAATTTTTAGATCTTTTCATTTTTTATTAGTTTTGATATTTTATTGGCAGTATGTTTATGTTGAAATGGTTTTTTAAGAGAAATTGTTGCAATGGTTTTTTTGTTGAAATACGCTCGTAGAAAACAAAATATATCAATTCGATCAGTTAGAACCTGGTGAAAATATAGTAATATAAAACTAAACGGCCCAAAATATAGAAATACAAACGTAAACGAGTAGAAACGTATAAACCAAAACCGGGTCAAAACATTGTAATATAGAGCGAAGCGGGCCAAAATATAGAAATACAAACTTAAACGAGTCAAAATGTATCAGTTAGAACAAGGTGGAAATATAGTAATATAAAACGAAACGGGCCAAAATATAGAAATGCAAACTTAAACGAGTCGAAACGTATCGGTTAGAAGCTGGTGAGAATATAGTAATATATAACGAAACGGGCCAAAATATAGAAATACAAACATAAACGAGTCAAAATGTATCAGTTAGAACCGGGTGAAAATATAGTAATATAAAACAAAACGGGCCAAAATATAGAAATACTAACTTAAACGAGTCAAAACGTATAAACCAGAACCGGGTCAAAACATTGTAATATAGAGCGAAGCGGGCCAAAATATAGAAATGCAAACTTAAACGAGTCGAAACGTATCAGTTAGAACCGGGTGAAAATATAGTAATATAAAACGAAACGGGCCAAAATATAGAAATGCAAACTTAAACGAGTCGAAACGTATCAGTTAGAAGCTGGTGAAAATATAGTAAATTTAAACGAGCCAAATTCAAGAAAATATAAATTTAAACGGGTCAAAACGTAGAAATATAAATTGAGATGGGTCAAAATATAGTATTTTAAAACAAAACGGGCCAACATCACGTACCCTGTTTCGCCACTGCCTCACACAACAACTTCAACTCTCAATGTCGTTTGTTCATGCTGATGGAGTAGTGTGCAGCGCCCCCCACAGTCGTCGGTTCATGCTGATGGAGTAATGTGCAGCAATGGGAATTTGACGCCGGTGACGGAGAAAATGCAGGTGGGTCTCACTGAGCTGGATTGTATATGGAGCTCTTATTAAGAAATGTTTCTATGGACGGTTGTATTATGGGATGAAATAAGTTGTGGCTGAATTCGTTGTACGAATTTTTTATGTGTTGTAACATATCTGCTTTAGGATTTTATAGTATTTTTATTGTTATGGTTAAAACGAGACGAGCTTGAGTTTGTCTCCTTTAATTAAGTAACGTGTGCAGGTCCTACAATGTGTGTGCAAACGATCCAAAATGCAAATACTGGAAGCCGAATTGCTGCATATTTGTGCAAATGCATGTAACCAAATAAATGTTGTTAATCTAGTATACAACTCCAAAATTAATGTAAAACTATGCAACATTCCAAATAGATGATATTCATTTCATACATATAGATGCATTACATCTTTGACTGTGCTAACAAAATACATAACAAAGAACGTTTTTGTTTCCATTTCTTCAATCCTTATCTGCACTAACAAAGTGCATAACAAATATGAAATTTTCCATTTCTTCTAATACAATGACAACCGTTTACATAAACATTAAAAGCAACAACAAAAATTAGAAATCCTATCAAACTATAAATCAAGTATCTCCCCATTTATCTTGTATCATCTTCACTTGTTTTCAATTTATCTTCAAGTTTATTCCTTGTAGCTTCAAAAGTAAATAGAATCGGTCAAATGTCATTCATATAACCTATTTGCTAAAATTGGATAGCAAATAAAAAAAATACACAGTTAGTAAACACTTGCACTTAGTCAACATCATCCCTAGTCCTTAGTACCACTTTGGTAAGCACCACCACCTGCATCTGCTTGCTAACCCAATAAAAAATCCCATCTCCATCTACCTACATGAATGCAAATTTTAAAATTTAGAAATTAAATAAAAAAGATTATAAGAATGACAAAAGGATGAGGTCTACCTTTATCAGGCTCACACCAGATTCAATTTTAATAAGAAGATAATGGTTCAAATGATTATGGTCTAACTGCACCAAATGCTTTATGATTTTCTTCAAGAGTGAGTTTCATGATGTATTGCCGACAAATTAATTAACTCTTTTAAACCTAGTTACAAATATAAGTGTTGACTTGATTAATATGATTATGTATACAATATTAAAAACTCACCTTTAGCAAAAAGTTTGCACCTGCAACAACACAATTCCATCTTCTTTGTCTATTACAACTCCAAGTAGAAGCGAAACAAGAATTGAACCGTCTGTAACTTGGAAATAGGAGAAAAATTAAGATTTAGGGGATTAGGGTTTATAGACCAACTAGAATATTAGAATCAAACATATTCTCTATAAATCTGTGTTTTAAAAAACATACTTAGATGATCGATTTGAATTGGAACTGCAAAATATTACCTGCAGAGGTTGTGGATTCGAGAATTGCAGGGTAGATTAGGGAACGACCTAATCTTTGTCTTCACTGTTAATCTTTGTCTTCATTATTAGATAGAACAACCTAGGGTTTATCGATATGGTTGATTCGAAGAAGCATCAAACTGCATCAATCTTTCGTCCTTCTTACTTGTCGAACACTATAAACAGAGAGCAGTAGGGTTTGCACCAGAGAGAAGATGTTTATGGATTTACGTGTTTTATTTCAGGGATTAGTTTTTAGGAAGTTTTTATCAAAACTACGTAGTTTTGATGGGTTTTACGTGTAAGGTTACACGGTTCACAGCACCGTATTCACTTTTCCCTTTACAATAACACATCCCTATATATATAGATATAAATGATCCAATACAATAATCCCTAATCGTATATTACATACACGACTCGTATCCTGCCGATTTCAAATAACACGTGGTGGCAATACTGTAATTTTCATCAAATCTGATTCGTTGCTCCCATCGATTCCGTCCACCTTCACCATGACCGTTCAACAATCCGTCACCATCCAACGATTCTTTCCACCGTACACCATCTTCCTCCGTCACGACTTGTTCACAGGTCAGTTGATAAAACTGACATATTGAAATTGAAATTGTTGAACTAATTGGTCAATTAAACTTTGAATTGGTCCAATTAATCATCAATTTGAAGTTTCAATTGATCAATTTTGAGTTTTGAGTGATGGGTTTTAACTGAACATTTAAAGTTTTAAGCGCCATTTGCAGAAACCCAGCTGCAGAAGTTCCATATTTTGTTCATATGATCAAATCGATATGATCGAATCGATGATTAAATTGACGGTCGATTGATAATTTTTGATGATTACGAGATTATATGAAGTGATTTCAGTGTTCAATTTCATGTTACAGGAATTTATTTTTTTTTTGTTAGTTTAGAAGTTCTGTTTAGAAGTTTAGAACTTCTAAACTTTTTTTACCACCCAAAACTTCTTAGAATTTATTAGAACGTTTAAAGATGTTCATTTTTTTGAACATCCAGAAGTTCATTGAATGTATTAGAACGTTTAAAGATGTTCTTTTTTTGTCAGAACGTTTAAAGGTTTTCAATTTTGTTTCAGAACGTTTAAACATAATATTTTGGACCCTAGTTAGAGCTCGATTGAGTGCATTATTTCTGCAATTCCATAATCGACTGATGAATCTAAATACTTCTACACATCAGTTATTAAATCATCATTTTCTGATCAATTTTGAAGATTTCTTGATGTTCAACGCCGTTCGATTTTGATTTGGTTGTTGACTTTAGAGATTTCATATTTGAAGCTGTGATTAGAGTTTAGAAATTGGATTAGATTGAGCGACGAGTTCCGAATTTGGATCAAAGTCGATTTGTAATCGATGAATTTTAATCGCGAACTACTGTTGGGTTATTTACGAAATTGCCACTGCGTGTTTTTAAATCTAACCCTCTAGAAGGTCGCGTACGTAATGTATGATAAACCATTATTGTACGTTAACCCACCTCTATATATATATATATAGCTTAACCTCTTGAGAAAATTCAAGTTATTGCAAGAAATACGATAAGTCACTCTAACCAATCATATTTTTTCCTTTTCTATTTCTTATTTAATTAAATGTAGGATTATAGTGGTAAACATACAAATTCTTATATATGGTAACTATTAATGTTTTCTTTTAGGGTTCAAATTTACTTAATGATTATTTTATTATCTATTAAATAAGAATTAAAAAATTTATATATATATTAAATCATAACTTACCGTTGTCTCACAATAAGAAACTGTTCATAAGCCTACCCAGTAGAATTCTCACACGTTGCAAGGCAACACCTTGCAACACAAACTCAACGACGGCAGTTACAAACTTACAGCAACAGCTCCACCACTGACTTACAGCAACAGACTTTAAAGTTTTTAGGGTTCTCAATTTCATTTACTAGGCTGTAAAATGAGTGGGGCTGTTCCCAAGCGTGATTCGCCAAATTAGCGTCTATTACAGTTTTGAACTGATTCGAACCCTGAACCTCTGCTACTTTGAATTGATTATCGCCTTCAGAAAGCTCTCGCCCTCGCCGTTAGGCGGAGGCTACGATGAAGATGTTGTTGGCTTTTTTGTTTGGCTTGTTCTTTTGTTATTTGACTATCATAATTTGATTTCAAGATTAGATTACTCAAAATTGCCAAAAGTCTATTGAATTGTATCTGGATTATGTTTCGTTAGATGTCAACTTTACATAAGAAGAAAACCGGGAGAAAGAGATTAAGCTTGGGGCTATAATTGAATATCCCAAATACACTACTGCCTATATATTACCTTTTTTTTTATGCGTAAGGTGTTTTTTTCGGTTCTCTTCCGGTTTCTATTGTGAGCGATTCTATCATACCGGTACCATAACGAAACAAACAAGAGTTCCCATTGCATCCCCGCTGCAACTGTCTAATATTTTTTAATTTTGCTATTTAACAAATTTGATTCATAGGTTATGTGTCATAAGATATTAGCTTCTTCATATGACTTCTATTTACCGAAGATTGACGATCGTGGAGTTCTTTGGTGTTCGAGTTGCTTGAATCGAAGAATAAGAACCAATGGTGCGATTGGCTGCCCTCGGTGCTAGCAATACTAATGGTGATATGAAACTTACCAGAACTGATGGATGTGAGAATTGCTTCTAACCCCTTAGCTTAAACCTCAAACTAACTAAAGAAATAATAAAAACCCTTAGAATATTTAAATACTAAAAGTAAAAGAATAAAATAATTCCAAAACTGCCTCTGCAGCCTTCAAAGTTTCAATACCCCTTTGCAATGTGTGTCATATCTTTGACATTCAGAACAGTGAAGGGTATGCACCCGCCTTAACATCGAGCGGGGCGGGTCAACCCACAAGATATAGACAAGAGGCTTGAAATCAGGATGTCATGAAGACACAAAGCCAGAACCTAGCGCAAGCGCATGAAACATCTGCGCGTGGCGCATATCACATATGCACACAACACACACATTTAGTGTGAGAATAAAGAGAAGACCTTGCGCATCCCCGGGATAGGCGCATAAAGGCCGCGCATAAGCGACACACAACAAATGAGACAATAGTCTAATCCAAATCAGGATAAGGACAACCATGATTGTACTCATCAGACAACCTTCCAGAAGGTATCTTTTAAGGAATAAAGAATCAGCTGATGTTGACAGCTGCCAATGAAGGGTGGACAACTCAGCAAAGCCCATGTGCCACCACGTGATGGCACATGGGTCAGATGAAATACCTTGGTCAGAGAATAATCAATAAAAAAGCACCAGGTGTCCTAAGTACACGTGGCGCGAAGCAATAGGAGGAGGCCAAAACGGCCGTAATTGGGTCTGAGCCCAATCATTGGAAACCCTAATACTATAAATACCACACCACCTCCACAGTTGGAGGCAGGCAAGAAAATATATTCTAAGTCCTTTACTCATTTTCAGATTCTGATTATCCTCTCCTACAATATCTGATTCTCACACCGGAGGGTTACCCCAAAGAGGACCCCTCTGTCCCTTTCTGAGGGGTAAGCTCACGGTACTGTTCTGATTCTCACACCGGAGGGTTACCCCAAAGAGGACCCCTCTGTCCCTTTCTGAGGGGTAAGCTCACGATACTGTTCGTTTTGTAGGTGGAAGAACTCGTATCTCGGAAAACCATCATGAGTGTATGGGATAAAGGATAAAAAAAACGATAAAAATAA